>NC_134403.1:342709387-342859387 GCF_038048845.1 Mixophyes fleayi | reverse complement strand
AGGTAAGCAATTGGGGGGAGGGCGCCTCACACGGGGGGGGGAGGCTCACAGGGGGGGTCTCACAGGGGAATGGAGGCCCCCTTAACCCACTGGGTTCATGAGTTCGATTCCCGACCATGGTCTTATCTGTGTGGAATTTGTATGTTCTCCCTGTGTTTGCATGGGTTTCCTCCGGGTGCTCCGGTTTCCTCCCACACTCCAAAAACATACTAGTAGGTTAATTGGCTGCTATCAAAATTGACCCTAGTCTCTCCCTCTCTGTTTGTCTCCCTGTCTGTGTGTGAGTGTGTGTCTATATTAGGGAATTTAGACTGTAAGCTCCAGTAGGGCAGGGACTGATGTGAATGAGTTCTCTGTACAGCGCTGCGGAATTAGTGACGCTATATAAATAAATGATGATGATGAATATTACTGTACCTGTAGGTAGTGTCAGTGGCCCACATCTACTTTACTCTGTAGTGCCAACAATTTCAATGGCCATATAGTTAGTTGCGCTGCCTAGGGATTTTGTACATTCATAGTCACTGAATTAATGTTTATCTTCCCAAGTGACCTTGGCGCATTGTTTACAATTCACCTTATGAATAGTTTTTACAGGAAATAATCGTGGCTGGCAAAAAAAAAAAGCAAAAGAAGTTAAGAAAATGATTAAGCCAGCTCTCTACTGATTCCTACCAGTCTTATATTATACATTCAATTCTGTACTTTTAAAGATGTAAAGTCACACAACAAAGCCATGTGCAAGAATGTCTAGGTCATATTAGATTGCTTTAAGGATCCTTCACGAACTGCAGCCCTATGCCATTGTGTGACATAAAAAACCTACATTCCTGTGACTGTACCTGTATATATGAGTAACAGTATGACTGAGCATGCTAAAGGAAAAATGATGCTTCTTCTGAAGGGAGGAGCTTGGTGTCCTGGCCAATCCTTGCTGTATGTTGGGTTAGGAAAGTGACAAAATATCTAAATGTGGGTGTCTGCAGAACTACTTTTCACCTACACTTACAATGAGACACCTTCTATACCAACCAGGCACACTGTATGCCTGATGTTCCCTTACTTCTATGTCTTGAATATATAAATAACAAGAAGAATTGAAGGCAATGTAAATGACAAGGAAACCCCTTATACAGGGCTGCCAAGAGACATTTTTAGGCCCAGCAACTTCTTGGGGGCCTGTTTATAGTCTCTGAGGGGGTGGGGCCATACCAGGTTGGCGACTCCTCCCACTACATAGTCAGCAGGGGCAGGCTGGGCTGGGGGAGGAGGGGGCAAGTGCCCCCAGGGCCTGTCCCATAGTGGGCTACCTTGGGCTGGGTCACTGGGCCACCTGCATTTTTTCTCATTTAAAATGTTCCTAATAGACTGCTGAATCAAGTCCTGCCACCCGGGCTAAAATTTGGCAGCCCTCCCCTGATAAGCAGGACTGGACCCCTGTATTTTGTACCTGCCCCCCCATCCTCTCTCAGTACCTATGTGTATATAAATCAGGCGGTTGATTAGAGAATATAGTTACAATTCCAATTCACAGACTGTCTCGCCCAAGTACAGAATTACATAACTAAGTTCACGTTTCAATTATGTGTTTATTCAAGTGCAAGTTATATTTTTATTTTGTGCAACTATGGCAGAACACTGCAATAAAGGATCTTTAAATACATATTAATTTTCACACCATTTTAAGCCAGTACCATAAAATAAATTGTACATAGTGGTCTTGAATAAGCTGCAACAGCTGTCTGCAGTATAAAGTCTGTAATAGTCAGGTCAACGTTGAACGCATGCAGTTACCCACTAAAACAAATAGCACTGTTATATTCAAATTAGACGACTGCAGAAAGGCCAGGGAGGTTAGACATTGTTTTTACTGAAGGCTACAAAATATCAATACATTTTATGAGGAAATGCATCAAATTTAGCATCAATACATGAGAAAGGGTTTTTAACACTTCTACAAGCAGGCGGTTTAATTTGCATTAACACTTCGCCTAGCAGCTATTTCTTTTGTTGCTGTACTTTATAATCCTACATCAAAATATTAAAAATGAGTTTTGTTGGTAAGTGCCATAAGATTTTTTTTTTTTTTCAATTAGTATTGATTATGGTCATAAGTTTAACAAGGAAATATTAAAACAAGGCAGGTATTTGTCACACGTACAAATGTACTATGCACATTAATGCATGTATTGTTCATTTCATTAATTTTTTTTTAGATAACTTGTACTGTGTAATTAAAGTGGTAGGTTCCCCCCTTGTCTTTCTTGTTATGTTTAATACAATATTTCTGATGTCTTTTAGAAAGGAATAATAAAAATAGGAGAGCAAATAAGAGACTATATAAAATGAACACAAATGCATGCAAAAGTTCAAAGTTTGAAAACACTAAGAAATGTCTTTGTTTTTGAAAGAAAAAGGGGCACATTATCCTGCTGAAAGAGGCCACTGCCATCAGGGAATACCATTGCCATGAAGGGTGTACTTGGTCTGCAAAAATGTTTAGTTAGGTGGTTGGTATCAAAGTAACATCCACATAAATGCCAGGACCCAGGGTCTCGCAACAGAACATTGCCCAGAGCATCACACTGCCTCCGCCAGCTGACTGTCTTCTCATAATGCATCCTGGTGTCATCTCTTCAACAAGTAACCAGCGCACACGCACCAGGCTGTCCACTTGGTATAAATAAAACCAGATTCATCAGACCAGGCTTCCTGGTAGGCACTTTCGGGGCTGGACAGGGGTCAGCTTGTACACTGTGATCGGTCTACGGATATGTAGCCCCATATGCATCAAACCAGGATGCACTGTGTGTTCTGTCACCTTTCTATCATAGTCAGCATTAACTTTTTCAGCAATTTGTGCTGCAGTAGCTTTTCCGTGGGATTGGACCAGATGGGCTAGCCTTCGCTCCCCACGTGCCTCAATGAGCACCCATGACCCTGTCACCGGTTCACCGGTTCTGCTTCCTTGGACCAATTTTGGTAAGTACTAACCCACTGCATACTGGGAACACCCTACCAAGACCTGCAGTTTTGGAGATACTGTGAGACAGTCATCTAGCCATCACAATTTGGCTCTTGTCGCTCAGATTCTTACGCTTGCCCATTTTTCCTGCTTCCAACACATCAACCTCAAGAACTGACTATTCACTTGCTGTCTAATATTTCCCACCCCCTAAAAGGGGTGCCATAGTAACAAGATAATCAATGTTATTCACTTCACTTGTCACTGGCTTTAATGTTGTGGCTGATCGGTGTATATTGCCTCTACTAAGTATTACTGAGAAAAAACAGATTGAAGTTAGGTTGTCTTTAGCATAATGCATCGTTTACCGTAAGCAGAATAAACAGAACTATGCTGGTAATTTGTTATTTTACTAATTGCATTTTTTTCCTGCATTGATCTGCGAAGTGAAAAGGGGCATTGTAACACCATTGCTGGCATCCTTTGTGAATGGACAGAAAGTTAATAGTTGGAATGGGTTGCTTGGTAACCTCACACATCTCTTTATCTTACACTGCGATACGTGAAACATCTGCTTGACCCTTTCTCGCTGTGGGCGATGTTCACCAAACAAATCTGTACATGCGACTCACAAAAAGTTTTACATTTTAATTTGTTTTTCCAGTTTTCATAATACATTATTTGTATCTGTTCTATTGTTTAAGAATTGTGTCTATTTAGGAGCAAACAGAAGGAAAAGTTTTCTTGCCGTGATAGTAAGCCAGATAAATTGGATCTGTGCGGAATATTTTCTAACTGAATAGTAAAACTCCAAGAGAAATAGCACAGTATCTGAAAATCATTATATTTAAATGATATTTGGCGGGCTTTATATATTAAACAAACAGAAAAAAAGATGCTAGGTTGACATCCGTGTATGATCGACCCAAAATTGTTCAACTACACAAAAAATCTACTTATTGCTTGCCATTTATACCAAAAATGCTTACTTTGTACATATTTACAAATTGTTTTCTCTCTTTTACCCCAGTTATCTCTGGCCTTGTACAGTATCAATTAACCAGGGGCGGACTGGGCCGGGAAGCAGGGGGGCATCGGTCCCCCGGGCCGCTCAGTCTCACCGCTGTTAGGGCCGGCCGGAAGGGATGTGGGATGCCAGAGGAAGGCCGGCCCTAACAGGGATGCGGGATGCCACAGGAAGGCCGGCCCTAACAGGGATGCGGGATGCCACGGGATGCGGCCGCGTCAGCGCACAGGCGGCTGCATCACATGACACGCGATGCGGCATGACGCGGCCGCATCGCATGTCATGTGATGCGGCCGCCTGTGCGACCCCCCGGGCTGAAATCTGCCAGCCCACACCTGGAACAAACTGAGTCACAAGATTTTTTTATAGTTTAGAAAACAACAGTGACCTCTACCTGTTAAGCTTGTTGGAGGGTAGTGACAGGGAGATATCAGTGCTTGTGTGATTTGTACGAGAGATGTTCAATGACCACGTGTTTCGGTTTTGGTTTTGGATCTGGATTACCTTCGTGGTTTGGTTTTGGTTTTGGTAGAACCGCCCTCGAGTGTTTTGATTTTGGTTTTGGATCCCTATTTTTTTTTTTGTTAAGTGACAAGAACACTGCTACCCCTCCTGTTTCTGTATGAGCAATGCAACTGAGCACTGTCACTGGAGACTGGAGAGTGACAAGAACACGCCTACCCCTGTTTCTGTGTGAGCAATGGCGCTGGATCTCTTAGGGAGGGAAGTATTTAAGGATTCAGATCTGAGGACGCGCGAAAGTACCGAGCCCGGCTTGCAAGCCTACTCGGATCCCCATAAGTTTGGGTGGGTTTGGTTTTCAGAAAACCGAGCCCGAGTATCTCTACTTTTTATCCACGGTCATTGTTGTTTTTTTATATACCCGTTTATACAGAAATAGACAATCTATTCAATGCATAGTTACAGAGCAAGTATTAAATGACCGCTAAACCCCAAAATTAAAAAATTCCAGTATAAACATTGAGAGTAAAATTCATGGTTCGGTGTAATCCTGACTCTCCTTTGCAGCTCTGTTAAAAAGTAAAGAATAACCTCCCTGTTCCATGTCAGAATGCTCCCAATCTCTGCCCACATCTTTAGAACAGTGTCCTGAAGGAATCTGCTGCTGACACTGCAGTCATGTGATATCATTGGCCCTGCCCCATAACAATACATACAGTTCTGCAAAGCAAGTCTACTAACTGGTCAGTCACTCTGTGTCTGCACTGTTAGAGAAGTTCCTCACTCCTAAGAGGGAAGCCTTACCTTGAAGCAGTAAAATGACATTCACAATTTGACCACTATGAACCTTATGTTTATTTTATATATTATATAGCAATATTCCAGAGTCTAATAAACAAATGTTAATCATTGTGACTATTATATGTTTTTAGTGTGCTCCTGTATTCTCCTCCTGTATTTTGTGAAGTTAGTCACAACGATGACGCTTCTTTCCATACATTTGACAAATCTGTGTATGTAGACTTAGGGCCTGATTCCGCTCTGTACGTAAGCCCCGCTGTGCTCTGTGTTTCGCATGAAAATGCTCTGCACATGCTCAGAAACAGACTTTATGCCGGTGAGCGCGAGTGCATGCAATTGACGTTCAAACGCAAATGAAAATTCTGACTGCTTACGATTTGAAGGGCGAGACGGGGGATGGGAAGTACTGTATGCACGTAGGTAGTGTACAGTAGGGGATTGTCGAGGTCTAGCGCACATCCATTCGTCTGATTCAAGCTCTGAGACACGTGATATTTAGCCACATCACTTGCACCAACTGCAGGGCAGGTGTTAGTGTTTCTATGTACAGGCTGCAGTATTAATAGCATCCTGATCTATGTATTTCATGTTAAACAAAAAAGATATTGTTTTAAACAAAATGTTTTATTAATGGTTATAATATTAAGAAGTAATTTTTCCTCATGTTTTCTGATATTATTTTATATTGCACATATGCATTGTGTACATCATGCTGCATGTCCTGTCTGTCTGCATACGGCAAGTACCGTATAGCCAGAGCATATTTATACCCATGTTCAAATGGGAACCTTTCTTGAGATCCTCTTGTACTTGAATATGGGCGTACCTGTGTGCAATTTCCATCTGATTTTAAAAAACACAAATTGCATCACTTTATGTTCCTTGAAGAATCCAGCCTTAAATCTCCCTTGATAAATACATATTGTATGAATGGATTGACTTTATATCACCACCTGTTGGACACAAATGAAGGTTTGTCAACTTATGGACCTAATGGGAAGGGAGGTAAATATGTGTCTCTTAATACAACACCACCCAAAGGCTATTACAGGATAGAACGTTGACGATACAACCCATGATGGTCCGGTAGATAGGATAGTCATAGGATGGTCATAGTCATAGGATAGTCATAGGATGGTCATAGTCATAGGATAGTCATAGTCATAGGAAGGTCATAGGCATAGGAAGGTCATAGTCATAGGATAGTCATAGTCATAGGATAGTCATAGGAAGGTCATAGTCATAGGATGGTCATAGTCATAGGATAGTCATAGGATGGTCATAGTCATAGGATAGTCATAGGATGTCATAGTCATAGGATGGTCATAGTCATAGGATAGTCATAGGATGGTCATAGTCATAGGATGATCATAGTCATAGGATAGTCATAGGATGGTCATAGTCATAGGATAGTCATATGATGGTCATAGTCATAGGATGGTCATAGTCATAGGATAGTCATAGGATGGTCATAGTCATAGGATAGTCATAGGATGGTCATAGTCATAGGAAGGTCATAGTCATAGGTTAGTCATAGGATGATCATAGTCATAGGATAGTTATAGTCATAGGATAGTCATAGTCATAGGATGGTCATAGTCATAGGATAGTCATAGTCATAGGAAGGTCATAGTCATAGGATAGTCATAGTCATAGGATAGTCATAGGAAGGTCATAGTCATAGGATGGTCATAGTCATAGGATAGTCATAGGATGGTCATAGTCATAGGATAGTCATATGATGGTCATAGTCAAAGGATAGTCATAGGATGGTCATAGTCATAGGATAGTCATAGGATGGTCATAGTCATAGGATAGTCATAGGATGGTCATAGTCATAGGATAGTCATATGATGGTCATAGTCATAGGATGGTCATAGTCATAGGATAGTCATAGGATGGTCATAATCATAGGATAGTCATAGGATGGTCATAGTCATAGGAAGGTCATAGTCATAGGATAGTCATAGGATGATCATAGTCATAGGATAGTTATAGTCATAGGATGGTCATAGTCATAGGATAGTCATAGGAAGGTCATAGTCATAGGATAGTCATAGTCATAGGATAGTCATAGGAAGGTCATAGTCATAGGATAGTCATAGGAAGGTCATAGTCTTAGGATAGTCATAGGATGGTCATAGTCATATGATAGGCATAGGAAGGTCATAGTCATAGGATGGTCATAGTCATAGGAAGGTTATAGTCATAGGATGGTCATAGTCATAGGATAGTTATAGGATGGTCATAGGAAGGTCATAGTTATAGGATGGTCATAGTCATAGGATGGTCATAGTCATAGGATAGTCATAGGATGGTCATAGTCATAGGATGGTCATAGGATGGTCATAGTCATAGGATGGTCATAGTCATAGGATAGTCATAGGATAGCCATATTTTTGGTACTGAAAATGCTGAACTCAGGTGAGAACATCTGTTATATGACCGAATCTACAGGCTAGTGAGACCTTCTAATCAGTCACATGGGGTCTATACACAATGATTGAGCACATCTGAGTACACTTATGGATGTGCTCAGACGCTGGTCTTCATTTGTAGACTCAAGATTAGCCCAAAATAGCTATTGCTCTCCTAGTGCTATATACTCATATACTCATAACATGACCCCCACCCCCCACACACACACACACACGACCTAAGCCTGGAACTATGAAGGTCAAAACAGTAATTCCATTGTAGTTTCTCTTCTAAAGAAATATATTTTTTCCCTTAAGGCTACTGCTACTGTTTTTACATTGGAATTTACAGTAAACTAACTATTGAAGTAAGACGGCATTGACATTAGCATTACAACATGCATTACAGCTCCTTTACTCGTTGAAGTGGCTTTTACCTTGGGGATTTTGATGAACAAAGGGTCATAGGAATGAATATGTTTGTGTGTTTCCCGATAAATAGCCTTTAGGATGAATAAATGCTATTTCCCTATAACTATTTTTCCCCTGAATTATATATCAGCAACTCGTGCCTCCGATAGGCAAGTTATTCTGTCATTTTAGTTCCTGAGAGATTGGGGAGGAAAAGTTACAAGAAATGCTGACATTGGGGGCTGCAAATAATTCACTTCCAAGCCAACATTCCTAATAATACATAGTTTTGTCAACCTGAATAATTAATTTCAATATTCTGTTTTTAAAATGTAATGTGTAACATGTAACAGATGCTTTTCTGTCTTGTATTCATATTATGGATGTCTATATTGTTTTTTTTACAATATATAATATATATATATATATATATATATATATATATATATATATATATAAATATATATATATATATATATATATATATATATATATATATATATATATATATATATATATATATAAAACATTTTGATTTTCATAGAAGAGATTTATAGGCTTTTCTTGGAAAAGACAATAGATTTATAATAAAAGTAAAGAAGATCCTCTGAACTTACTGAGCTACTTGTAAGAATAGAAACACGCACAGTGACAAATATATGGACCCAAAGTCACACAAAGTAACCCAAAGTGACACAAACATAACTACTGTATATAAAACGATAAACACAAATGAGCTTATTTATAAAGGGATGTACACCGGTTTGTGTACTGTATCATACGTGATATCGCTCTGTGTATGAACAGGAAGTAAGCGCACACATATGTTCCTATGCAGACTTGCATGTTTCTGGACAACGTATCCTGAATCATATCCCCATGTATACCCCACGATACTTGCTGAATGCGAAGCTCCGTTACCACTTGGTGAAAGGTGGTAACACATTGCTCCCACCACCCTATGAGATTTAGGTTTCTAATTAAAACTGCGTGTGAGGTATCTGAATGTGTGATCTAACATATGAGAAGTGACTAAATCGACCAGGTATTGAAAATGGAAAATAAAGCGAGAAAATAGATAGAAAGTCACATGTGATCTTGGGTCCTTCATTCCAGATGGAAGAAAATAATTTCTCTTGTGCTACACGTTTCTCTAAATTGGTTAAAACTTATTTTTCAATAATTTGCTTTGATTGCATCATGAATTTTGTGTAACAAAACTTCAAATTGCAGCATTCTATATAATTTATATGCATTTACATTATATTGGAAATAAAGCTCAAATTTGCTGTCATGCAATTTTCTAACATCTAAAATGAATAGTTCAACCTGTATAAAAGCCTAATTGTATTGTACAATTTTTATTACACATATGCTTTTCCTCACTATTTCACAATATTTCATCTTGGTGACTGCTGGGGGATATCCAGTTGCCAAAGCAAAAGCTATCCAGAGTGATAAGTCAAAAATGAAAAAATAAAAAAGCTTTTATACATATAAATATAGTGATAAATACATAAATGATATAATATTAACCATCACCCTCCGATCATAAGTACTAGCAATAGCCCTATTCATTTTAAAGAGTTCCACACAACAAAATAATTCAATCAATATTTTTTTCCAGTGCTTACCCTTGATGAATGGCGTCCTGAGATGGCATCTGCAGACAATGCATTGTGGTGGTACACTTCTGTGATACTGGGTAAATAGGCTGAGAGATGCCGCTAGCACCATAAGTAAATTGGGAGAAGTGAACACCTGTATTCACAAGCAAGAAAACTTTTTGCGCATTGATAAGTAGGTCCCGCAGTTAGCGTGCTCCTGCCAGTACCATGGGCTGATGACTTCCCCATTAATACTTCACAAAAGGTGGCTAATTTCATGCAGACATGTAAAAAGGTGGATATAGAAGAAATATTAAATGAAAATACACAGATGTAGTTATGTCTGTTTATGTTCTATAACATTATATCCAGTGGTTGAAGTGGACCGCTATACATTGGTACACCATACCGCCACCGCTCCTACTGCTTGCCTTGGAAAACTGTCACATTCCATTCACCTACTTTCTCCATACTGCCACTTCTAAAATGTTATACGGCCACTTCTAAAATGTTATACGGCCACTTCTAAAATGTTATACGGCCACTTCTAAAAGGTTATACCGTCACTTCTAAAATGTTATACCTCCACTTCTAAAATGTTATACCGCCACTTCTAAAATATTATACCGCCACTTCTAAAATGTTATACCGTCACTTCTAAAATGTTATACCTCCACTTCTAAAATATTATACCGCCACTTCTAAAATATTATACCGCCACTTCGAAAATGTTATACCGCCACTTCGAAAATGTTATACTGCCACTTCTAAAATGTTATACCGCCACTTCTAAAATGTTATACCGCCAGTTCTAAAATATTATACCGCCACTTCTAAAATATTATACCGCCACTTCTAAAATGTTATACGGCCACTTCTAAAATATTATACCGCCACTTCTAAAAGGTTATACGGCCACTTCTAAAAGGTTATACCTCCACTTCTAAAATATTATACCTCCACTTCTAAAATATTATACCGCCACTTCTAAAAGGTTATACCGCCACTTCTAAATTTCCACTTCGAACACTGTTATATCAAAATACTTTCCACCACTTTCACCTTTTGTTATGCTAGTAAGTAAAAAGCGGAATATATAATATCTGTTTTTCTAAGAGATTAATGAACAATGGACTTTCTACTGTATAGAAAGGACAAAAAATATATATTTTTACATCATAAAGATTATTTAACAGAATAGGATGTGTATTTTTGTTCCAAGAAATACATTTTAAGAAAGTTTCCAGCACTTTTATAGAATATCCCCTATGTGGCAGGAGAGATCAGGCACTTGCTGTCTGTATGGGTCAGTACGATCAGGATATTAATATTATTATTATATTAATCTTTATGAGGCACCACATGAGATCCACAGCTCTGTACAGAGGGAAAGCAACAGGGCAGTACATGGTATAACAGTACAATACAGTAAACAAATAACACTACAACTCTCAACACAGCTACTGGGGTGCAAGGGGAATATTCAGCGCAGGCTGAAACCTGTGCCCATTAGCGTGGGCGCAGCTAACAGGTTTAGAAACACTGAAAGAGGTGCAAAGACAATGGAGCAGTGGATTCAATGGGCAGTGAGCAAATGTTGTAGGTAATGAGAACAGGAGGAAAGAGGGCCCTACGCACCAGAGCTTACAATCTAAAGGGAATTGTGCAGACACACAGTTGGCACATAGAGGTGAGCCAAGGTAATGGGATCTGAGGGCACGAATCTAGAGTGGGAAAAATGGAGGATGGAAGAGGATACAGCTGAACAGGATATCTGAGTGGTTTGCTTATCAACTATAACAATTATATTGACATTCCTGAAGTGTCTTCTTAGATTTGGCTATCCCACGCACAGAAGATATATTGTAAGCTCTTGTGCATGGAAGCTATGCTGAATAATTCTGTGTGTAGTGCTAGAGTATGTAAAATAAAACAAATACTAAGTATAAATACACGTTACTATGCTCTGTCAAGAGTTAATGACCTAGGGCCTGATTCAATAAGGATCTTAACTTGAGAAACTTCTTATTTCAGTCTCCTGGACAAAACCATGTTACAATGCAAGGGGTGCAAATTAGTATTCTGTTTTGCACATAACTTAAATACTGACTGTTTTTTCATGTAGCACACAAATACTTGAGAGCTTATTTGTACACTGAATTTTAAAGTTGATATTTGTGTGCTACATGAAAAAACAGGCAGTATTTAACTTATGTGCAAAACAGAATACTAATTTGCACCCCTTGCACTGTGACATGGTTTTGTCCAGGAGACTGAAATAAGAAGTTTCTTAAGTTCAGATCTTTAATGAATCAGGCCCCTATTCTTTAATCCAGCCTTACTTGGCGAATGCAGAACATGCAATTAAAACATTTCTAAGATAATTTTCATCTATAGTTTGGGAGGATATTTTCGGATGAGGTGGTAGAAAATATTTCCTGATTGCAAACGTGCATTCTGTCAATCCTGGATAGGATATATACATTTTACTGTGTATTGCAGGGTATGCGCCGGCTATGAGACAGGGAGGTGAAGGGGCAGTGATGCTGGTCCAGAACTGAGTGGGCTTCACTGCAAATGTACCGTCTCTTGCGCAGTCTCAGAAGAGCAATGGCCAAGGAAGCTTATGAACCGCCATGCCCTCCCACAATTTTGCTATGTGACTTGGCGATGAAGTGTTACGCCACTGATTAAAGCATATCAAAATGATTTTTATGGCTATGTTTTTTATTAGAAAGCAAACAGATTTTACTAACTGCTAATAAAAATATATCCTATCTATCTGTGATCTCCAGCCACGCGTGAATCAGTATGTGGAACAGAAGAATTCTTATTGAGAAGCATGTTCCAGAATTTATTGTGGAAAATCCAGATATAGTAATACGTGATTAAGCATTCTGTTACCATACCACACATAGAGGAATGACCCCGGGATCATGACATCTGACATTAGTAACATTGAACAAGAGCTGTGGTAGAGCAGAATTATCAGCAGGCTACAAGATTAAATATCACCAGCAAAGGAAGGAACATGTAATTCCAATCTGCTTGTGACTTATAGAACCATTGTCAGGCTGCTATGATTATATATTTCTAGACTATGCTTTACTGTTGACCCCAACACACATAAAAAATGAAAAAAGAATGGTAAAAAAAAGAATAAATAAATTAGGATAAGCTTCACAACCAAAAACCTGCAAAACCACTGTCATTTCTAAGATAACTTTATTGTAACAGTTGTAGTTGTTTCAGTTATTATTAATGCACATATATAATTCCTTAATCTCACCTTCTTTTGCGTTACATTTTTCATGATTAGTCAGTTAGTTTTCAACACTGTGTAGAGAATTAAAACAATCAGTATCATCACATTCATAAGCTAGACTGATTCCATGTCAACCTATAGCTAACATTTTTTTAGAATAATTGTTTAACTTTTCTATCATTAAGATACACAAATATTATTTTTTAAATATATTTTTATTCATCTTCCAGAAAAACTGTCACAATAGACTAAAAATAGCAAGGACATACAACCGACCCAATTTTCACTCTCAGCCAAACGCGCCCCTCTTGTTTCAGCTGTGCCCTCCTCCACTTAGAATGTAAGCTCTCTAATGAGCAGGGTCCTCCATAGCCTTTGTTTTTATGTCTGCATTTATTGTTTCTGCCTTGTCTGTCCTTGTTTTATATATAACCTGGTTTCCCTACTGTACGGCACTGAGGAGCACTGTGGTGCCTTACAGATCTACGATAATAATAATAATAATAATTGGCATAAACATAACATTAATTAAAGCAGCAATCTCATAAGAAAATCAGGTGTGTGTTTTTTAAACATAAATCACTGTGGCATCCTATAAGAAGAATGTTGGTATTTACCTTTTGCCTTGTTTTTTTTCTTCAGGCTGCTATTAATGATTTATGATGATTGAACTACCATGGCAACCACAGTCACATGGCACATCATGTAATGAGCAGAGAGGCTTTGAAACACATCTCTGAGCTCTGTCTGTAATTTTTTTTAAAAAATAACCCAACACAGCAGACTACTATGGGTATGACAATTAAATTTGTGTGAAATCATATTTTATCTACATCTAATTTGTACGTTTTCTCGTCGTATTTTAAGCGAAACGCAATGCTAAATGTCACATTGAAACTCTGGATGTCTGTACTGTAATTCTGTAGACTTTCAGCAAAAACATAACAGCCTGCTGTGTTTTATGAGCTGATTTATATAGGGCAAACTCATTTCCTTATAGCCTGCAGTCATTAGTTTCCTTACAGGAATGACAATTTTACCATATAGGTGCCAGTTGTTTCACGGAATATTAGTTTCATCCAAGTAAAGCTCATGGAGACCTACTTTGAGCTGAGACATCAACACATTAAATCAATCCATCTACAGAAGAGCTATGTCAAAATAGCTGTCTTCACGCATTTTGCATTGTTATTCTTCACTGAGCTGATGCTCAGGGGTCAGATTAGAGTTCATTCAACCAGAGCCTTGGCAGACATGATAGCCAGCCTCAGGACGCGTTTTTTAAGTTGAGCTTTGCAGAACAGCCACTTGGAGTTCATATGACATTTTGCAAAATGTTAGAGCTTTAACGTTGTTGTACCGAGAGACACAGAACTGAGCTGATAGTGATAGGTTTCACCATCACTGATTGATGTGTCTATCATCTACATACTTCTGCACAATGCAATTTTCATCCAGTTCTTAATGATGCCAATCCACCTGAGCAGGTAATGCAAAAATAATTTTTGGTGCAACTCTTTTTAATCCTAATTTAAGAAAACCCATACTCAGACTATAATGTTCCAATCAATGATTATTATTGTCGGAAATTTGTAAGGTACCACAGTGCTCTGCAGTGTCATACAGTAAGGTAAACAGTACATACATAAAACAGGGACATACAAGGTAGACAAAAGGAATGCAGACATGAAAACAAAGGGTAGAGAAGAACTTCTTCATGGGAGAGCTTACGTTCTAAGTGGAAGAGGGCACAGCTGAATCAAAAGAAGCAAGTGTGGTTCAGAGTGAATATTGGGACAGTTGTGGGGGTACATTAGTGTGAGTAGCATCAGGTAAACTCGAATAAAGAGAAGTGATTTCAGAGAGCATCTAAAGATTTGAAGGCTGTGGGAAAGTCTGATAGGGCGTGGTAGGGAATTCTATAAGTGGGGAGCAGCACAGGAGAAGTCTTGTAGGCGGGAGTGAGAGGTGGTTACCAGAGATGAGACGCAGGTCAGAGGTAGATCTAAGAGGACGAGAGGGAGAGTATTTTGATATGAGACTAAATATACAATATAAAATCTGAATAAAGAAGAATGGAAAAAACAGATTAGGCCATTCCCTGTTACGCTAGGAACACCCCTAAAGGGCACAACCTTTCTGCACTCCGTGGATCCTTACTGTTCCCAAAAAACAGGTACTTGTGGGTTCTGGTCTGGTCAGTAAAAAATAAGACTACAAAAACACATTTCTAGTCCGCCTGGGCAAAATCAATCACGTGCAACCTTCTGATCTGGGGATGTCATCCACAAAATTCCCAATATAAACCTAAAAAAACCTACAATAGAGGAGAAATTGGCACTTGTGATATACAAATATAATGTGAAGAAATAAATGTTAATAATTATAAACGGACTACGTTTCTGTTCTTTATATTTTTTCATGCTATACGAGATCTAACGCAGAGGATCGCACCATCACAAAGAAAGAACATTTATAACCCCATTTGAACTATTTTTTTTACATCTCAATCGAGAGAAAATGTGTTTTTGATTTTGGCATTTTTTATTCTATTACGTGGACTACTTTGTAGACTATTATAGATCACTTTTTTTGTTCAGGTTATAGCACAGTTTTCCATTTTATAATTATTTACATTTATTCCTTCATTTTTGGAATTTATATTTATAGATCTCAAGCGCAAATTTCTCCTCTGTTGTAGATTTTTCTTTTAGTAAACAGAAAGAAGATATTGAAGAATAGAAAGGTGGAATGGAGACAGGATAAAATTGTTACTTGTTGATCTTGGGGTGTACAGTTACTAACAGTTGTATCTGCATCTGCCCATGGTCCATTCATTTGCATTGTATTAACTGTGATGGCTTCTCTATAATTGTGATCTATAGAAAACTATGACAAGCACATGATCTGTGCTCACAGCAGTTTCCACAAGTTTCATCCTCTGTTGTGAAGAGCTAGGTAGATGGGAGTACTCCTTGTGACTACTGTACACTGGAAGAAGCAGTGTGAGCCTTTACTTACATGGACACACAGTTTGACCCTGATCTTTGAAGGAAGTGAAAGAAACTGAACAGCCAATATCTATACGTTTAAACTTAATAGTGATTTCTCATCACTATAAATTATATATGTTTTGTTATGTTGCCTTTTCTCTTTAGTATGTTGTTTTTTAGTTCATCACACCTGCGGGGAGTAAAATATTTTAAGCTCAATACAACTACTGTTGCACTATAACAAGTGATTAAGTAGAATGAAAAAAATCTTGTTTTCAGATAAATACATTACAAATGTAAGTTATATTTACTAGTTAACTATTTACCAGTTGACACCATACTTATAATCTGATTGTCTGGAAAGCTTACTCTTTAATTCTATCTTAGACTAATGCGAAAGATACACACTATATATATATATATATATATATATATATATATATATATATATATATATATATAAAATGAAATACTAATTTAAACTAATCTGTTTTTGCACAGTATCTCTGTGTGTTTCTGTACATATCTACATATAAAATGTACCCCAGTTTATGGTAAAATGACTATTTTTTGACATATCATTTCTTAGCCAAAATGCATGCTTTAGTTATTTCTACAAGAGTTGACAAATTTTCTTTTAGGAATCCAAATCTCCTTTCCTGCCCTCTTCTGAGTCATATCCATCAAAGTCCTACTTGATTTACTGAGCAAGCAATGTAATAAAGATTGATATTGTTATTGGGCAAATGTGTAGTTCTTAAAAAGAAGGGGACTCTGACATTACAGAATGCACCCACAGTTAATCACAATTTAGGAAAAGATTTACTGTGGACATAAAATATTGCCATAGTATTATTTTTTATTTTTTTTAAAAATGATCGTTCGTCAAGTACTTTTGTATTTGAATTTGCTGCTGACAATAGCTCCTATATGCTGTGTTGTGTTTATATGCTGTTTATTACTAATATATTAGCTAAATGAATAACATCTGAATAGCAGGCAACCACTATATGTTACTATACGT
Source organism: Mixophyes fleayi (assembly GCF_038048845.1). Taxonomy (NCBI): domain Eukaryota; kingdom Metazoa; phylum Chordata; class Amphibia; order Anura; family Limnodynastidae; genus Mixophyes; species Mixophyes fleayi. The sequence goes on along the minus strand of NC_134403.1, from coordinate 342,842,415 downwards.
TATATATTTTTTTATTAGATCTCAGCAGTTATTGCATAATACTGTCTTTTCAGTATTAACGTGGTCTACCACAGTTGACCCATGTTTATATAAGACAAGCAGTGATCGTAAAGTACTAAATGTCTGATCAGTCGAGTGCAAAATACCAGGGCATAGCCCTGCTCAAAATACTGTATTAAGAACCACTAATGAGAAATTCTGGAGACATTTTAGAACATAATTTACCTTAGCATCACTGTATATTGCTGTATGACTCATTTTCAAAGGAATAATGACCAGGCAGTGCACTTTATAACTATGGTTATAACGTTCTGCGTCACAGAGGTGATTTTAAGTTCACCCTTAATGTAAAGGAACTATGTAATTATTATACATTTAAGAATAGATAATTGTGAAGTTAAGTGCTGCTGAGTTACCGGTAACATATTTAATGTATATCTAAATCCTTTATTAATGAAGATGGAAAACATACAAAGACACACACTAAAGGTACACAAGTCTCTTTATGTAGGTATTTGAATGTAGGTGTCAGGGGCAAACGCAGGATTGGTAGAGAGGGCTTTCCACGCTACGCCACCAGTGGGCGTGACCAGCATGCATGGGGGCGTGGCTATAATTTTAGACAGTGCTTGGCTGCTCTCCAACTCTTCCTATCCTCACATACACAGAGAATTCCTATCCCCATCATATACATGGGGCAAGCCACCCCAAGCATACAGTGCCCATGCTGGGAGGGGGTTTCCAGACACTAGGAAACCCCCCTCAGTTTGCCTATGGGTGTCACATGCTGGACACACATGTGTGTTTGATCAACTATAGCACTAATGTGTGGACACGCTGGAAAGGTCTGCCCTCTAAGGGGCCTGGAGGGGAGGGGGGCATGCAGTGCAGGTGCATTTCTCCCACTTAGAGGCCCCTGTGGTAGACAACCCTGCACCCCCGGGTACTCCACATCACCCCCCCAGGAAAAGATCAGTCATCCTCTAAGAGGTACATGCGTGTACGCTAGCTGCACATGCTCAGAGGAGGTCCCCTCTCTGCTTAGAGCAGAGCGGGGGGTCGGGAGGTTACAGCTGCATCACTAGGCCCCTACCAAATCCTGTGGGGTCTATCGATGTAGACTTCCGCCCTTATATTGGCCCATATGTGGCCAGCCAACTATACTGTAACTACTCTTGTATGTATATGTGTGGGTATCAATTATTATTCATTTCACTCATCTTTCCCACTTTAAGACCGTGGGACGACACAAGATATTCAAGAGGCGAGAGCGTGGTGGAATGTAGCTACAAAGATAACTTCTATAAGGCAAAGACGGTTTACTTAACAAGCCGTAGTAAAAGCCAAAAATGATTGTTCCACTCAGCCCGAGCACCAATGACCCGACCTCATCCGTATTAGTTGACCACATATATATACATGAAGTTTACTGGAATGGCTCATGTGTAGCCAAATGTACTGTCGCTTGTCTTGCTCGGTGGTTAATCTACTGCAAATTCCAATATACCCACTGGTTAAGGTGCGACAGAGACAAGAAGGTAACAGGTTAACATGAGCCTTCTAGAATGCGGATATCACAAAATGTAACACTTGGACAGAGTTAACTTTTAAAAATCAAAGGTTGTTTCCCTGAAGAGTTGCCAGACCTTTATTCAATACATCAATAAATACAGCATATTGCTGCAGACAAAAGATGGTGCATCAGTGCTTTAGTAGGATTATAGTAATTTAGCCAGTTGCCTGTACAAAGTAACTATGTATTTAGACTATTTCTGGTGACTGTCATTCAGATGTAGAGGCCCTGCTAATTGCAGCTTCAATGGAAGTGGCATAAAATGACAACATAGATAAATTGCATGTATTCAGTCTGTATTTAGATCATAACCCACAGCTAAAACAATCAATATAAGGCTTTGGAAATACAGTAAAAGCATATCAGGAGTGGCAGACAGTGTTTAAGTATATGTGTGTGTGTGTGTATATATATATATATATATATATATATATATATATATATATATATATAGTGCAAATACAGGCTTTATAGATATTATAAATTATAATGTAATTTATCATTCACATGCATGCATGTACGTAGTTCTATCCTTTTATAAGACACAGGGTTGATTGCAACTGGTACTGATGTAAATATTAGTAGAACTATCAGTATCATATTTAGTGAAGTTGTCTATTTTTAAAGTGGGCCTGTCCACTACACATAATGTCCACTCTGTGTGTAGGTGTATGGTCCATTTTAAAGGTGAGGTCTGGATCACTGAAAATACATATCTTAAACTAATTTTAGGATATTTTTAGTATCTAGTCTCTTGCTGTTATTCTACAAAAATAATGTCATATAATAGGTTTATAAAAATGTTGAACTGTTTTGCTTTGTGAGCAATATTTCGTCTAATTGTTACCACCTGTTAGTGTTGTCTATTCTGTATTCAATATTTCCTTACGGTTTTCGGGAAAAAAAAAAGGTGAGTATTCTATGGACATACTGTACAAAGGTCTGTAGATGCCGTATCCTAACTTTGCCCACTACATTGACATCGTATTGTAAAGTATACATTGTAAAGTGGATTTCCACCCAAAATAAAATTTTAAATGATCATCTAGTTAAGTGAAATTGCCCATTTTATAGTTGCTGATCATTGGTAAATACCTTTATCAAGATATAGAAAATGATCCAGCTGGTGAATGCAGCGCCATAGCGGCATCCTTTTTCCTACTTCATTTATTAGTTTCTGCACTCACGTAGGCTACATCATATAGTCTCTGGATCTTAGATTCCGTGAGCTGACACCATTACTATTGCTAGGTAGGCCTTCTGTATGACCGCAAACCAGGATAGGAGAGAGTTCAGAAACATCTTTTGACTCACAGATGGGGTTATTATATTTTAATGATGCAAAATGTTTCACAGACTTTTAGCTTAGTGATATTTAATTATGCTTAAAAGTAAATAGGTTAAATGACAGTGCTAGAGGATGGGTGTAAAGATTTGGGGCTAGATTTACTAAGCTGCGAGTTTGAAAAAGTGGGGATGTTGCCTATAGCAACCAATCAGATTCTAGCTGTCATTTTGTAGAAGGTACTAAATAAATGAAAGCTAGAATCTGATTGGTTGCTATAGGCAACATCCCCACTTTTTCAAACCCGCAGCTTAGTAAATCTAGCCCTTGGAGTAATTCTTGCAACTATTACATAACTAAAAGCACAGTAGACGATGAGACCAACCGTCCAGTGGATTTCACTAGGAAAACAACAAGGAATTACAAAACTCTGGAAATAAATATAGATCTATGCTGGGAATAAACCATTAATAAGAGAAATTAACAAACTGAATGGGCTGGATGGGCTTTACCTGCAGTCAGTGTTCCCTGTTTTTAATTAAACTTTCTTTTTATTTTTTCTGACGTTCTTCCACGAGCCACTCTTTCTAGACAATCTTATTCTTCCTTCCTATTTCCCTTTTTAATGTAAATGAGATCTACCAAGCTTACATGGCCAAGCTATAGTGAAATATTATCCATATATTCCAAAGGAAAATATACCAATAGGTAAATGCTGATTTAAAAATAAACATTCGTGTGGTTGCGACATGCACAGACTTCGGAACAAACCATAATCCAGACATTGTGATGTTGGTAACGTTCCACCATAATGTTTCTTTAAAAGTACATCGGTATAGACTTCATATCTCCAATTCTGAATTCTACAGTGATGGCCAACCAGCACCCCTAGGGCCACTTGCAGCCCTCCAAACGTTTACTTGCGCCTCCCCAACTCATTCCTGCTTTATCATCATCATTTATTTATATAGCGCCACTGATTCTGTAGCACTGTACAGAGAACTCACTCACATCAGTCCCTGCCCCACTGGAACTTACAGTCTAAATTCCCTAACACACACACACACACACACAGACAGAGACTAGGGTCAATTTATATAGGAACCAATTAACCTTTTGGAGTGTGGGAGGAAACCGGAGCACCCGGAGAAAACCCACGCAAATACGGGGAGAACATACAAACTTGACCCCAGTGCTGTGAAGCAGAAGTGCTAACCACTTAGCCACCGTGCTGCCCATTTATTGTTGAATTTGTTTGTTATAGCTTGTAACACTTGTTTAAAATGCCTCCCAATATGTTATTACAGATAGGAGTCTCTTTCATTGATTAAATGTATTGTTTTAATATATTGTTTTCTGAGATTAGGGGGATTATGTGTGGCCCTTTTGAATCTTAGAGAATTATCACTGAGAATTATCACTGAGCTTGAATAGTTAATCCAATATATGGTATATAATATAAACGTTTGTTCCTTTACATTTGTTTATCTCTGGGGAAAATATAGACCATACTTGCCTACTTTTGCAGGCAGCTCACCGGGAGGGGGTCCGTCGAGGGGGGCGTGGCCACCGTGGGGCACCGTTAGGCTCCGCCCCTGTCTATCTCAGGCAATTTTAGCCAATCGCAGCAGGGGGCGCGTTTAGTCCCGCCCCCGCCATCTTTAACAACGCCGAAATCTGGATCCGGGATTTTTGCCTGCTTTCTCGAGAGTCCGGGAGAACTCCTAAAAATTCGGGAGTCTCCGGGACATTCCGGGAGAGTAGGCAACTATGATATAGACCCACTGATATAATGGGATTCAAATATTCACAATGATCAGGAAAAATATTAATGATTGATTCTTAAAATCTGTCTGCTACAGTGCAGCCATCTTTTATTTACTACGTGCAGTTTCATATGAAAATTAGCTTCTAAGGATACAAAATCAAAATACTTCAGCCAAAGAATCAACCCAACTATTTTACTATGATTGCAAGAAATTAAACAGGGAATTCTGAAGACTGAAAAACTGAGGAAATCATGCAGTGTTACATAATGTTATTGTTACAAAGCTATCCGTTGCTGTGATGAGAGGTAATGAAATATTTAAAAATGTGAGCTTCGCTAGTTGATTTTGGTACCTTGCAGAATAGATTTTATATTCATGCCCAGATGGCAATACTTTAGAGCTGACCTTCTCTTCACAACAGTGATCAATAGTAAATGCTATTTGTACTTCTCTAGTGAGAACAAAGCTGCTCGGGTTTTAAAAATCACTTTAATGTGGCCTTTTTTTTTTCGTTTGTTAACATTTAATTTTTCCTTACTGTGCTCGGTGTTTCATATATCACTATAATTTGTATTGCTACCTTGCATTTTCTTGCTTCCTCTGTTTACTTCATAATTTCACTAAACAGCTTAACATTTGAACTGTAGCATCTAAAATAAAAATTGTAACTGTAGACAAAAAAAGAAGAAGAGAAACTCTGTGGTCTGTCAATCATGGAATAAGTTTGTTTCAAATGTTAACAAATTATTGACACAATTATCTTGATATTGATTATTGGGTTTGTTTTAGTAATTTAATAGTCTGCTAACCTAATGAGAAAGTGAGGCTAAGCCATTTTTCATTTTAGAAATTAAAGATGGAAGTGATTTTTTTCCAATATAATATGATTTTGGTTGATTTGCTTTGTCATTTTTGTCTTGTTTTGCCAAATGTGAAGCATCACTCTCCCATTCAGGCAATAATATCAGTTGTCCATCTTTTCATTATAGTTTCATAGGGCAGCACGGTGGCTTAGTGGTTAGCACTTCTGCCTCACAGTGCTGGAGTCATGAGTTCGATTCCCGATCGTGACACATTTACTTACCTAAATAAACACAATAATTTGTTTTACTATGTTATAAGTTGTAACTGATATTACTAATGTATTATATTATATTTTATATAATAGCTATTGCTGGCTATGGGATGATTACAGGAAAATGGCATTTTCTTAAATCAATATGTTTTGTACAAAACTGTTAAAAAAGTTATGAGAATTAAAAACATGCATCACTAATTATGAGCCCCGGACGGTAAATCAGAGCTGATCCTTTTCAAATTGTTTAATTTATAATAATATTTATAAACTATAGTAGGACAGACAAGGCTGCCACCAGAAATTATGGGGCCCAGTACAGATGTAACAGACAGGGTCCCCCTCCTTCCTTCTCTCACCCCACCCTCATTTTTTTAGTTATTCTCTACCCAACATTTGCCTCCCATCCCCGGCTCCATCTAACCCCTGCAGTATTTGACTTACCTTTTTGTGTCTTCTTGCTGTCTCCTTTCGGCTCGCTGAGACGTTATTAATTACATGAAGTCAGTGATGCTGCTGGGATCCTCTCTGCCCGGGAGCCGGGCACCTGGGGGGCTGGGACTGGAGAAATGGTGGCAGCTGTGGGACCCTGACATCTTGGAAGTGCAGGCAGACATGCTGCCTACAAAGGGGGTCTGCTACTGCATCCTTAATTACGCACTGAGGTCTCTCCACAACACCTCTCACATCTCAGGAGCAGCTGCTGCCTAGAAATGGCGCACACTACCTCTCTTAATCCTCTGCGGAGGCCCCCTCTCCTAATAAATTTGTTTGGGCCCGGGCTGGTGGGGCCCCACTCGGCTGTTGGACCCCATACTGCTGTACTCCCTATACCCCCCTGATGGTGGCCCTGAGGACAAGAGTGTTATATGTCAACCTTTTCTGCATACTATATGTATGTTATGCATATATAAAAAAAATCTGATGTGCCATTTAGAAGGGTGAAAATAATCTTTTTTTGCCCCATGACAGTTCCCTTTTTATTTTATTTTTTATTCATTTTACATTTGAGATCCACTCCCTCCCATCTCTGACAAGCCATGCTTGCCCCTGTTTAGGTTGATACCTCTTTATGGCAAAAGTGCTCTGTACTCAAACATTCCCTTTCATTCTAACATCATCTTTTGAATTATATTCTGTAAGTTACAATAGTTTAGTAATTGCTGCAGAAAATGTTAGAAGTAACTGCTATGCATGGTGATTACTCAGTGACAAGTCTATGCAGGTTCATCAAACTTTCATCTAATGGAAAACAAAATGAATCAATAATGTTTCTGCAAAATGCCCTGTGCAGTGAGATCTCTGAAATAATTAATGGATTGATATGGGTTTTCTGACACTACTTGACACAAAGTAGTAAACAGCGCGGGATACTGAGCTGACTGGCTAATGCTAGACCCTGTTGAGTATCCTTCCATCCCTAAACTTAAATATTACTATTATTTTATTTCACTAAATCTTATTTCTTTAGCACTTATTTTTGTTGTCTCGCTACTTATTTACTAACAGTTACTTATAAAGTGCCATCATTTTATGCAGCGCTGTATAGAGAATATTTAATCATTAATGTCACTCCCTGTCCCATTGGAGCTTAGTCTAAATTCTCTTACGAACACAGACACCCTATGGTTCATTATTTGTCAGCAGCCAATTAACCTACCAGAATGTTTTTGGGCTGTGGCAGGAATTCAGGGCACCCATAGGAATCACACTCAAACACGGGTAGAATTTACAAAGTCCACATAGATAGAGCCCAGGTTGGAATCGAACCCATGACCCCTGCGGTGTGAGGCAGCAATGCTGACTATTGTGTCACCATGCTGCTCTGATATCATCTGAATTACCTATAGCTATAACACTTGGTCAGAAGCAGATCGTGAGATTCAGCTCAAATATACAGCTTCCCTCAAGTACAAAGCTTGGATTTAAAGCGCCCATTGAAATAGCCTCTTCTGCTTTAAATATGACACTCATGATCCAAGGGCCTTTCTTACTTAAGGAGCACTCCTGCCTGCTTATCTCTTTTGCCAGGAACAGATGATGCTCTGGTTTTTCCACCCTTTAGCCGGCATAGAGAGGATTGATGAAACAATTATTCTAAACATGGTAATAAATCACTGGTTAGAGCTGCCTTTAATTGTCTGTGTGTAGTTGTAATGGGTAGATCATTTATTTTTAGAATAAGTTTCTTCCCTGCTCTCCGTGTCAGTTGAAGGCACATAGGGTGGAGATCAATCTCCGCTCTAGATGTCAACTGGTTCAGGCTGTAAGTAAACGGAAGCAATGTCTGGAATTTTGAGATTTTATTTTTAATTGTATCGTGTTGGGGACAAGAGACCAGTTTCATACATCTGTCAGCCCTTCTTACCTGTACAAGACTTCATCTATAGTTTCACGGCTGGGGGTGATAAAGAGGCTTTTATTCTGACAAAGCAGTCGGTGTTTAACATTGCCCCGGAGCGTGATCATGATGTTGTGCAGTCAGTAGAGGAAGCACAGAATGCATGTCTTATGAGCAAGCACGGTTCTTCCCGTGTATTAATATAACTGAAATACAAAAACAAAACTGGGAGTGTTCTTCAGCAATTGTTTCTGCCAATACACTTTAAAAATAATTGAATACAAAGATTCCCTTTAAAGGAGAATTAGCAATATTTTCACCTTTAAATTCCCCACAACTTCCTTTCTAATACACATAAAACTTACTTATCATTCTGTAGAACCAGTTACACGCTTACTATATCTGCAAACTTTTCATATCTACCTGGACGGCACGGTGGCTAAGTGGTTAGCACTTCTGCCTTACAGCACTGGGGTCATGAGTTTAATTCCCGACCATGGCCTTATCTGTGAGGAGTTTGTATGTTCTCCCTGTGTTTGCGTGGGTTTCCTTTCCTCCAGGTGCTCCGGTTACCTCCCACACTCCAAAAACATACTGGTAGGTTAATTGGCTGCTAACAAATTGACACTAGTCTCTCTCTGTCTGTCTTTGTGTATATGTGTGTGTGTATCTTAGGGAATTTAGACTGTAAGCCCCAATCGGGCAGGGACTGATGTGAGTGAGTTCTCTGTACAGCGCTGCGGAATTAGTGGCGCTATATAAATAAACGATGATGATGATGGACATCAATATATGAAATGCAGCCTTTCTTCTTTTGATTGTTTGTACTTCTGTAAAGTACAGAAGGAGTGCAAGATTTTCATACCTAACTAGACAACTACACTGGTCAGTCTCAAATATGAGGAATGGGTAAGCTGGCAGCTGTAGGGCGGTTCATAAGAGTTGAAGAAATTGATCATGTAAATGTAGACCATGGGTACTTGTCTGTCAGGTTAGCACACAGTATTTGTGTGAATGTGTTTGACAACCTGCTATATATTTAAGCAGTAAAAATTATAGCTCTTATACGTAACAGCAAACTCCCACTCACATCAATGGCAAGAGACTTGACTAAGTAATGTAGCTGCACTCCCACGACTTAAGAAATACTTCTGAAATGTGTTAACAGACACTGCAGTACAATTTTCATACACTGCCTTCATTTCTCTGTTCCCATGTATTGTGTATGTCTGCAGTTAAAATGGTTTGGATTAGAGATGAGGGAAGTTGCAACAAACTTTTGCATGGATCAAATTTTATGGCACAATAAGTTATTTCACAGAGGTACAAACTTTCTGCGACACATACATATATATTTCACAGTCCCAAATCATATCTAAGCTAAAAGAGGCATGCAATACAAAAGTGCTGTTAAAAACCATGCAGGGTTCTGACAGCGGAGTAACTTTGAATCACTTCTTGTTCCCAAAAGTGTGTATTTCATTTACTATTATATGTCAGCAGAGGACATTCTAAAATGCATGTGTGACACCAGCTTGTGGCATGACGCAGAGCTGTCTGAGAATGAAATGTGTAGGACAAATCACAATTTGCGTTTCCACCCTCCTTGATCCAATTACAGTTCAGGCCTTCGTCATGAGGATGGAATATAGAATGTAGCAACCAGGAAATAGTAGACGTGGGCACCTCAGGGCAAGGAGGATACAACTAGCAGGGCTGGACTTAGACATGGGGGAAATGGGCAGGAGATCTCTGTGAGCTGGTGCCATGGGCCTCTGAGGTGTGCGGCACTCCATAGGTGTTTTTAGGAGATAGGTGAGGGCAGTTTTGTGCTTCAAAAATGCTAGGCATGTCCCTTGTGGGACACCGTAACGTCCCTAGCGGGACATGACCCCACCCCTTTTCTTCTGCATGCCAGGGTACTTACAGGTGAACAGACAAGTGGATCAGTCTAGTACAATAGATTTAAATATATATATATATATATATATATATATATATATGTATATATGGGAGGGCTGTCAAATTTTAGCCTGGGGGGGGGCAAGACTCCATTCAGCAGCCTATTAGGAACATTTTAAAGAAGAAAAATGCAGATGGCCCACTATGGGACCGGCCCGGGGGGCAGATGCCCCCATGCCTCCCCAACCCAGTCTGCCCCTCATATAACCCTTGAACTTCTAGAAGGGGGTATATATGTTGTCTAATGCATGCTGTAAGAATCCCTTCTTGTCAGTGGCAGATTAATACTTCCATTGGTCCAGGGCAGTGATGATGTCATTGGCTCCCAAATAACATACTTCTCTTTTCCACCTGATAACATGCTGAAACACACATGATTTCTTAATATGCACTGTAGACCACATTGGAGTAATATTTGTCAGAACAGACAGAGCAACCCTCACTTCCAGTGCATTAATGTACACAGCAACTCCCCATAAATCAAGGTTTTTGCAAACAATAATCTGTAATCCCAAATTTAGTTTAACCCATGACATGGTCAAATTTTGCATCTCTGAGAAATTGTATTAAATAAATGAAATTGTGGCCCCCTTGTCAGCCCTTGGATACTATTCCAAATAACCAACATTGCCAGATTATAATAAGGATAGTTTAAGATGGCTGTAATGGTGACACACCACATCCCTCTTAATGCTCGGTTTGTTTCAAGCAGTCCGAGCTCTAAGCTTAGAGTTGACTGTGGTTTAGGTCTACAAAATGTGCCACCCACTGTTTGTACAATTTAACTTTTCATTGAAGCCATTTTTGTTTTGTGTTGGATGAAGTACATATTTAACATTTACAAAATAGCCCTATTGGCGAAATTAATAAACATCTTACATTCATATGGCGCCCAAAATAAAATGACACCTTGGGGTATATTTACTAAAGTGCGGGTTTGAAAAAGTAGAGATGTTGCCTATAGCAACCAATCAGATTCTAGTTATCATTTATTTAGTACATTCTACAAAATGACAGCTAGAATCTGATTGGTTGCTATAGGCAACATCTCCACGTCTTCAAACCCGCACTTTAGTAAATATACCGCCTAATGTTCAATTAGTATTATTTTCCATTTAAGACCTTAATGTTAAAGATTATAAAATCTATTTAAAAAAATAAAAAACCTCAGTAATGAAGATTTTCTATCGTGCAATTTAACTAAAAAGGTCACACACTAGGCCGGTGCAGGGTCCTTCTGTGCAGACGCACTGGAAATGGAAGCCCAGACCTGTGCTTACAGTTCCAGATTCCATAAATAAATAAAGTTATTGGGAAAAACAATATAATTTTTTTTTTTTTTTAATTAACTTTATTAATAAAAGAAAAAGAAGACATGCTTTATTTTGCCAATAAAGTATATTTCCTGCAGTAACCCCTGACTAACCCCATCCTGTCCATGATAATAAGCACCGTCGAAGCATCCCCCAAATTCAACAAAAACGGGTTTTCCTCCTATTGATAAATAGACCGTTAAGTTTTTAATATGTGTGACAATTAATATTTATGCCTATATATAGTTCGACAATCAACACCGATATATTTATATTTAGTCTGACAAACTTGAGGCAGAATTTCATGTGGAATAAAACTAAAATACGCGTTCCTTTCAAATGATCATTTTCATTCTTTGCAGCTGAAGTGTTCCTTCCAAACAATTCATTGCCTAAGACAAATAGCTGAGTGTTTTCTAGTAAAATATAGCAATACATGAAGAAATAAAATTGATTCTAGATTGTGTGTGTAGAATGAATTTACCACTGATCCATACACCACGGGTCAGAGACTAAGTACAATAACATTTACTCCTTCACAGAATTCACATCTGTGCATTTGCAGTACACACAAATACTGGGCAGATTTATTTTTAGCCTGTGATTTAGAGTTGAGCTACAACACGTCCCATCCCAACTCTAAATCTTCCTGCATATTCTTGCTGGATTTACAACAGTCTTTCCTGAAAATTGAGGTGGAGTTAGCTTACCTAATGTGTACAGAATAACAGTTTAAAATAAAAAACACAGTGGGTCTGATTCATTAAGGAAAGCAAGAAAAATTAGTAACTTTGACTCTTGGCAAAACCATGTTGCATTGGAGAGGGATGCAAATTTAAAATGTAAATTTCAGTGTACAAATAAGCTATCATTTGTTTGTGTGCTACATGAAAAAAACAGGCAGATTTAACTTATGTGCAAAATAAAAAAAACTAATTTGCGCCCCTTGTATTGTAACATGGTTTTGTTCAGGAGAAAACTTACTCATTTTTTTTGCCTTACTTTCCTTAGTGAATTAGGCCCAGTATGCCTTGTTTTGATCATAAAAAAATCTTTACCAACCAATCAGTGCTTTGCTTTTGTTGACATGACATGCACTCGACTAGTCAAAACAAACAAAAATCTAAGGTAAACTGTTTATTATAGTAAGAAAAGCCCTATCTCAAAATCAGCTACTTTTCTTATCTGTCAAGGGTTACTGATATACTATTGCTTCTCTCAGTGAAGCTCGGGGAAACTCTTCTTTAAATGGATCGTGGCGATTCATGTACCAACGTAATTCTCTTATTGCCATCTCAGGGTAGTGATTTCTGGAGATATTGAATAAAAAAATACTTTACTTAAATAAAACATTTTTTTCAAAGCGGAATTGCAACATCATTATTATATTCAGTTTTTACTATTTTTTTAACCATTTTTTTCTTGAAAGTGGAACTGAAAGCCAAGTCAGGGCTTCCAGTTCTATGGCACCAATGTGTATCTTCAAAGCCAAATAACACATGTGCAGAAGTACTGAAGACTAAATTGCGGTGATTCAAGATTTTCTAATGCTTCCTGGCCTTTTAGCTAAGATCAAGTGTCATTCTGTCCTTGGAGGGTAAGTCAGGAGTCCTCCCATAGACTGGCCAGTAGCTTGAAAGTCCAGGACCTTGTGTCCCCTGGAGTATCGAACCAGGGGTGCCTGAAATCACTTGGGGAGTGCTGACCCTAACTAGAAAGTATGGCACTGTACACATATTCACCACTAGAATGTATGGCACTGTACACATATTCACCACTAGAATGTATGGCACTGTACACATATTCACCACTAGAATGTATGGCACTGTACACATATTCACCACTAGAATGTATGGCACTGTACACATATTCACCACTAGAATGTATTGCACTGTACACATATTCACCACTAGAAAGTATGGCACTGTACACATATTCACCACTAGAATGTATGGCACTGTACACATACCCCATTTTTAGCTACACTCAGTTGCTTGGCCCTTTAGCTGGGCAGGAGAATTTGTATAAATTCTATAAAGGATAAGAGAGAGATTGGATGTGAGGAATAAAGCAGAGGGCAGAGTGAAGTGTGACACCAAGAGAGGATACTGAGTAAATTGTGGTGTTATTGCCCATGAGGGAGATTTGAGAGGAAGTGATGTCTCTGGGAGGAGGGAAGATGATAAGCTCTGTTTTGGACATATTGAACTTTATATTTCATTGGGACATCTATGTGGAGTTAGCAGACAGACAGTTGGCTACACAAAATAATACAGAAGAGGGAGAGAGGTAGATTGTTGTATGTTGTCAGCATAGAGGTGGTACTGGAGACTAAATGAGAGAATTAGATTCCCAAGAGGAGAAGTGTAAAGTGAGAACAATAGAGGGACAAGTACATAGGCTTCTGATTGGTCCTTCCACTCACACTCCCTTTCTGCAGCCAGATTAAACTAATGAACAAATATGCAGACCACTTTAGGTGGTATTGCAGTTTTAATTGTGCTGCCTATGGTATGTTGTATTGTATCTTTGTTGTGTATACTAAGGATCTACCCAGTGCGGTAAAGAAATTCATTAATATCTGTCCTCGACTCTTTCATTATATTTTTTAAGATTTATGCACTCCATTTATGATGTAATGATAAGGCAGAATAAAGTTGCATTACACATCTAAATGATGTTACAAATAGCACCGGGTCCCTGACTCATTTGCACGTTGTACAGTAAATCAGCTGCTTTTAATTGACTCTGTCAAACAATATCATAGAAGCATGTCATTTTCTAATGAATAAAGAGAAGGTGAGCTGGAAAATGAAAGAACCCTTCAAGTTAATGGAATATGGTGAAACTATTTTTTATGAGCATTAAGAAATGAGCGACATAAGTGGATAAATGCCCTACGTCCTGCCTAAGGCTGCATTTGCAATTGGTTTAGGCCCATACCTTTGTGAATGATGGTGATTAAATTAGTAACTATGCACTCTATTTAGTGCCCCATCCAATACATTCTATTCTGTGGGATTAGCTAGCCGTAGTGCTATAGGTAATAGGCAAATGAAGAAAGATACATAATAAGACATGACAAGCTGTAGCTGTAGTGTCTCTTACACAATATCAGCCTTGTTAGGCTTTGAATGCAGCAAATGCTAATAAGTTGGTGCGATCTAGGGGACACTAAGGGGAAGTTCCTTTATTCAATTTATCGCCTTATTCAATTTAACTCACCTAATTCCATCCAAACCGAAAAGTTTAGGTTTTGGAATAATTTAGCTTTAATTAAAACAAACAGTATATACTAAAAAATCTGAGACCACAAGCAATCCCAATCATAGAATAAATCAGGGGAGAATGCTAAATGAATATTGTAAAACATAGGGCCTGATTCATTAAGGAACTTAAATTAAGAAGTTTCTTATTTAAGTCTCCTGGACAAAACCATGTTACAATGCAAGGGGTGCAAATTAGTATTCTGCATGCTACATGAAAAAACAGTCAGTATTTAACTTATGTGCAAAACAGAATACTAATTTGCACCCCTTGCATTGTAACATGGTTTTGTCCAGGAGACTTAAATAAGAAACTTCTTAACTTAAGTTCCTTAATGAATCAGGCCTTTAATGTTTCTCATTTAATCAATTAGAAAATTATAGTATTGTTATTATTTCTTTAATTTTTTTTTTTTTTTCAAAGTATATAAATGTATAATTAGACTGTGCATGGTATAGATCTATTTTCCTATGCATGTATGAATTACAAGAAAACCCTAGCTGGAAATAAAAACTACCAAATTGGAATAAAAACGTGAGCTGCTACTTTTCAAAGTTTGCGACAATGATATAACACATTTCCTGAACTGCACAAGAATAGGAGCCCATCCTTGTTTTGCATTTTAATAGCCTTTCAAGTTTTGTGTAATATTTGTTCCAGTTTGTGACTTGAACTCATAAATGGCAGTTTTGCATGGCTTAAACTCTATGGGCTCCTATTCAAAAAAGAAATCCTTCAAGTAGGTGTGATCCCCATACCGGTCAATTTGCAAATTTCCAGCAATACAGTCCTTGAGTTCTGAATTTACAAATATTCTACACTGTTACAGTATATATTTGTATTTGTAGTCTACAAATGTAATTACTAATGGGCTGCTATTTAAACTAGTTTGTGATATCCCATCTAAAGTTTAAAAATTGTACAAAAATTCTCGAATGTTAGATTGATAAAAAAAAAAAAAACAAAGAAAATTTAAGCAAGGTGAACAAGTCCACCCATTTTCAAATCTATTTGCACATGATCAAGCTTAAATTGATACGTCTTAACTGTTTTTCATTATGAACACACACATACAGTGTTGCTGTTTCATTTAAAAAACCTATATTGTTTTGGTATTTAACAATTTTAAATAGTGTTTAAATATACAAAAAAAACAACTTAAAATTACTAATTTTAACGAAACCACCAACTGCAAATGGCACATGCGAGAAGCCAATTTTGAACCACAATATCAAGTCAGCATCTTTTATGACCATCGAACCAATGGAATTCAGTCAGATTTCAAACCAGTTTCAACTTATTCAAATGAAAACAACATAAGAAGAAATTAGAAAGCTGGATCCTAACAGACATGTAACATAACAAAAAAATGCTCTCTTTTCTGTGCAAGGTATAAATATGCATAGGAAGATTGCAAATGAAACAACACAAAACAGAGATAAAGCAAATGTGTTTTGCATTTGCAGAGGTCCATGTCAGCAAACTTTTCCCTGACCTAGATGGAATTTTCTGCATAGTAAAGATAAGTGACTTACACAGTATTCAAAGCATAGCGAATGATAACCATAGAATTCAGTGTAATTGAAATTTCAGTTCCTCTTTTGTCAGCAATAGTCCTATGACAAATGTCTGTAGAAAATGAGTTAAACTGGCCAAATTGTTCCAGAGCCCAGACCGAAAAAAAGCAGTTTAATATACATCATATATATATATATATATATATATATATATATATATATATATATATATATATATATATATATATATACACACACACTGTATAATATTTGTTATTTACTTATTTACAGGCCACTTTATCGCTTTTGCTAATGGCAAGATGACACAAACAGATTACAGTCAGATTTTCAAGAAGAGCATGGTATCGGCTATTTATTTTTAATTTTAAGAAAAATTTGACATTCTAGAGGAAATATTGATGATCTCTATCTGATGTCTAAGTTGCTTCTATATTACGCTAACTAAAAATATCAAATATTTTCACTTCTGAGCAGACACCCTCTAGCACTGAATCTTCAATGAGAATATTGTATTCAATGTTGTTTTCATCTTTATAACATCAACATTAGAAAAAACACGTTCAACTGCAAAACTACAAATACATTTGTAATTTTCTTGTATGTTGTAAAGTAGAATGTTTCTGATGTTAGTCATTCTGCTCGGCCTGAATAATTGAAATTCATAATCAAGTTAAAAAATCTGGCAGTTTGGGGCAAAAACTCATTTTTAATAGATACCCTAGAGTATGCCATGTTTTTTTTTCTTTTCAGTTATGAATAAAAAACTGATAATATTAAATGATGTTGATATTTAAAGGCTAGAATGTTGAAGTTCAGTTTTCATGGTCTAAACACAGCATTTTCAATCATTTTACACATTAACATATCATTAATATGTTATGAAGTTAAAAGTGATCATCTTAACATACATAGTTTTATTTATTTTTTTATTTAAACATCTTGGTAAATATCATGAACTTAACTGGGGCATCAAATTTTATTAATATTTAAGGCTGGGATGTTCACCAGAAGGAACCTTGACCCGCGAAACAGTGAAATTCGAAATATTCAGATATCTCTATTAAGTACATATTTTTGTGCTTCTGCCCAGGAAACAGAGATGCTCAAAATTGTTCAAAACTGTTTCTTGAACCGGTTTATCAAATCGTATCCAAAGATCAAAAATTTAATTAAAGTTCTCTTTTAGGTTGATTTTAAAAATCGGGCAAAACTTGAGCAAGGTAAACAGGTTCAGCCAAGTTTTAGTAATTTTGCACATAATCAAGGTGGCTTGAAAAAGCACAAACTTAAATTTATACTTTAATTTTCCAATGTGAACCATGAAACTTCGAGCACAAACTGTGAACTTCAAACTTTGAACGCAGTGATGTTCTCGGTTTGAATTAAAAAAAAAAATGTTAAAATATATATTAGTATTCCAAAAAATATGTAAATAGTTTTTAAAAATGCAAATTTTAACTTGAACAGTGAATGCAAACGTGAATAGTGAACCTTGAACGTAAGCCGAAATTTCTAATTAGCGTATCTTGAAGTTTGTACCATGAACATGTTCTTCACCCTTGAACCATTGAAATATAAATTTTACAATATTTGAGCATGTCTATAAGTACAGATTACAGAACTTCTCCCTGGCAAACAGATGCCTGTGGTAATGCTTTGTTTTTGCCGTTTTTATGACTACAGAGTTTGAATAGCCAGATAGGACCTTAGCCTGACAGATCCTCTTAAAAGTAATACATGCACACTAAGCAGGGAGGGGGGGGGGGTTTGGGGCAGAGATGCTCACACATAATTTGGAGGTGGGGCAGAGGAGGGGAATGGAGCCAAGTGGCAGGCCACAATCTGAGAGTTGGTGGAAGGAAATGGGTTCCACATCACTGCCACAATGGCTCATTATAATACAGGTATTTAGGCATATAGCTCAAATACCTTCTTTAACCAAACCTAATGCTACATGCATGGCAATAACCGAGCGTGCTGTACAAAAGAACGACTTTTGAGCTTGCTATGTGTATGGAAACACAGCATGAGGGGCATGTTTTACATTCTAGGGAAATTTCACTTAGCAAAGTGTTCTGTAACTAAATGATTTTAAAGTTTAGTGGGTGATCACATTTAAAGAAGGTATTCAGAGTGGGGGAACATTGCTTGGGAATCACTTCTTGTCCTTGGACAAAGGGGGGGGAACACACACAATGGTATGGACAGAGGCACACACACACGAAGAGGGGCAGAAATTGGGGGTGACAAATCCGGACACACAGAATGGTGGCAGATAGCCACAAACATAAACAAAGGGTAAGACTAACATGAAGAGGAAAGTGGAGGCAGGGCGGGCAGGGGTTAATATGGTATTAATATAAACAAGCGGACCAACGCATGTCATCTTCATACGGACTTTGTCAAGAGTGATTGTAGAGGCTAGCGAGATGATATTTATAGCATCTTCCCTATATCATCTTTATTACAGTGCAGTTGTTCTTTCTTACTGTTTTATTGCATTTTTATTGTGCAGATTCTGTGGGACAATCTCATAACTAAAAGTTTAGAGTTTAACAACATGAAAAAATGACAAATAGATCACATATACAAGAATTTTATATAGATTTTATGAGTTAATAGATGCTTTGTGCTATAGATATATTCCCTATATATATACAGGCCATACAATATGTGTATATATATATATATATATATTACACATATTGTAGCAAGAGCATACTTTTGCTTTTATACTTTGCTTTAATGTCAGGATGGAAAAGTACTTGAAAATATAAAGATCCTATACACTTTCTTGTGACCCTGACACTAAATTAACAGAGACCAACTCTCTAGACACCGACAAACTTATTCAGCATCGGTCACCCTGAACAATGAAAGCAGACAGATCTTTATACTTGATACTCCTCCCACAGCCCTAGCATGATGGGCAGGTGACCTTCACTTTAAAAGGGAGTTTTAATCAGCTGCTCTTGCTTGATTGCTCTTATTGCACACACACTCTGTCAGCCTACTCTATCTCTGGGAAAGACACTATAAAGCAAGTTAAATCAGACTTCATACTATTAGTTTGTCACACATATGTCTTACACCTGTTTATCTTTAAGCTAGGTGCCCTGCTGTACAAGTGTATATCTCTGTTTGCAGCCTTCCTCTGTAGATTACCAGCTAAACAAATACCTCCTCTATTAGAAGCCTCTGGCAAGCTTCTCTCTCTCTATATATACTCTCTCTCTCTCTCTATATATATATATATATACTCTCTCTCTCTCTCTCTCTCTCTCTTTATATATATATATATATATATATATACAAGTTAACCCGTGCATGATACTCATGCATTCTAGTCAAATCAAGCTACTTAAGGTGTACAAAAAGTTCTTGTCATGCATTTGGGCCATAGCCCAGGCCTCAACCACCAACCACTCCCCACTGTCACCCCCGGCAACCACCAACCACTCCCAACTGTCACTTCTCCTTTAAGAAATATATATATATTTTTTTAAAATCTTTATAAACACTTTTAACAATTAACAAATTAAATTAACAAATTAAAAACATCTTAGTATACCAAATTTCAGCCCTTTCTGAATTTTTTTTCCCACACACACTAAGAATTTAGTAGGTCAGTGTATAACTCTGCCCAGCAGGTGGCACTGCAGCTTGGTTTTATTTTTTCCACACACACACACACACACACACACACACACAGACAGACAGACTAACACACGCCACTAGACATTTATATATTAGATATATATATATATATATATATATATATATATATATATATATATATATATAGAGGTATGCCAAACTGCCACTTCTCTTTCTGCCTTTATTGTAAAACTGTATAGGTGATGGATAGATGTGTGTTTGATTGTATAGGTGATGGATAGATAGACCAGCAGTCTTAGCCATCACAGACCTGCCTGCAACACCCAGCAGTCTACTGAATACTGCCCTTCCCAATAAGAAAATTAGAATCCTTAACAGAACCCAGCTGGGCTCAGGATAGAGGTAACATAACACCTCTCTCAGGTGTTAACACTAACCTCCAGTACTGATGACACATGCAGGGAATCACCAATCAACCAGCCACTATAAGAACCTGCTCAGTGCACTCATCAACTGTGTACAACATGCTTCCACTCCAGGACTATACTAGGAAATATGGCAGCTATTCATCATCATCATCGTCAACATTTATTTATATAGCGCCAGCATGTTTCTTTAACTCCTATGTCCAGTCTCCCAGAGAGCAGCATACCCGTACCTGCATTTCCATCCTCATACCAGCAAAAAATGATGCTGCTTTCACAGAGAGAACATATTTTCTGCAGGGATCCCCTGTGAAGTCCAGCGGTGGTCTTAGACTCCGTGCCAGTATTTGGATGTGCCAATATCGCTTGCCAGTTATTGTCATCTCTGTGTGATTGCTCAGGTACACTTGCTATCTATCTCTTTTCTGCAGGGTCACTGCGATATACTCCTTTTTTACTGCCTTAACATTGTTAAGAAGTGTTCAAACACTACCAGCACATCTGTGTGTTTCATTACACTCTATGCACTGTTCAAACAGTACCAACATATTTGTGTACCTCATTGCACGCTACGCGCTATTCACCCAGTGCTAACACCTTTGCGTACCTTAGTACACGCTGCCTAGGCAGTGCCTACATACTCTGTGCACTCCATTGCACATTACTAAGCTCTGTGTCCTCAGTTGTACCTTTGGCATTTTGATACCCTTTCTTTCTATCTATCGCATCCAAACGTCTTACGTGTTCCCCCATAAATGCAAAATCCCAAGTTCTCACATAGATATACAGATTTGTGGATATGTTAGATAATATTATATTAGGTAGATTCATATACATTAGATAGATATGTTAATAGATATTTAAATATTTATTTATTGATTATCACTTATTTATATAATGCCACCATATCAGACAGCACTTTTAAATCAATCACATCAGTCCCTGCACCAAAGGAGCTTACAGTCTATATTCCTAACCACACAATTACACACACACTAGGGTCCATTTGTGTCAGAAGTCAGTTAAACTTTTAGGTTAGGGCAGGGGAGGAGAACCTGGAGGAAACTGTGCAAATATTGATAGGGCCCTGTCCGGAATATATATACCAACTCAGCTAGATAGCGGCACAGAGAACTGTCAATGCTTTCATTACCCTCTCTTCTTGCTTTCACAATATACCACAATTACAAATAAATGCATTCTATCAGAAATATGTTTCAGCACAGTCCTGGGATAAGAGACACCACAGCATGCATATATAAATATTTTAGTCACATGCCCCAGTATTCCTTAAAGCAGTAAATAAATGAAATCTATCATGTAGAAAATATGAAAAAGTCTGATATATTTAGGCCCCTGATATTCATGTACAATAATTTCCCTTCGGACTGTTTGTCTTTTTGCATGCGGCTGGTCGACAGTAACCATCCCTCCCCCAACTCCACTTCTTCCTTTAGAAATCAATTTCCTTTTTGAGCACTTGTGAGAGAAACTGTCTACCTATTACATTCATTTTTTAGTTTTCTCCCAATGCGAATCTCAACTCTACAAGGCAACAGACTTCATCTTTAAAGACAAACGCCAATAACATTCCCAAACAAGTCTTGTTGACAGTAATACTGCAAATATTTCTTCCTACCTTCCCGTAGTTTTTTACCTGGCTCTTGCTCAAATCCAGATCCCTGATGAAACAGCAGCTATTGGCATATATTGAATCTGGCCCTTGTAGGCACCATCCGCTAGTAGTCCAGTGCCTGGTTCAGAGCTACGTCTCCCAGCATGCCCCACACTTGTCCGTGAGGAGCACACATTGTACATTGTAGTCCCAGTATAACCCTTAGCGATGACACTGGGGAAAAGAGCCATAGGGGAGGTCAGCGAGAGACCTGTGTCTATAGTTTACCCTGTACGAAAACAGTATAGAGACATGCAGAGAATGACGAGTGGACACTATAGATGCCAGGCAAGAACTTCTATTAACAAAGTTGTCCTTTTAAACACGCTGCCTTAAAAGAGCTATTTTTTTTTTTTTTTAATAAAACTTAGGTGTAAATTCATCAAGCTGCGGGTTTGAGAAAGTGGAGATGTTGCCTATAGCAACCAATCAGATTCTAGCTGTTATTTTGTAGAATGTACTAAATAAATGATAACTAGAATCTGGTTGGTTGCTATGGGCAACATCTCCATTTTTTTCAAACCCCTATGGGGCCTAATTGATAAATACAGTCTCTTCAGCATAGTGGACCACTCTTTGGACCTCACCTCCAATAGTCCAAGGGACAAGTGAAGCTGCTGTGACAATGAGATTTGCATCAACATGGCCCATCCATCCCTACTGCGATATGACGCAATTTGCACAGATTCATTTTTGTAGTCGGCTGGAATAGAATATTTTCTTTTAATAAAATACCACATAATGGGACCTTGACTTTTATAAACTGTGACCTTTCATTGAGATATTCTTTAATTAAGCCATTTGTAAGTGAAAATGTGTAAAACCTCTGTGGAAACCTTCTTACATAGAACAATGCGGTTGTTGTCAGTCTCTGCTTTAGCAACTCTGGAGACGGTAATAAACTTTGACAGGATTTCAATCCAAATTTTAAATTGAACATGAAGATTCCATTTTGAATACATTTCCTGATGTCTGTAACATTCTCATGAAGCTGAAGTGAATACAATTTATATAGATTCCCTCAACCAATCTAATCTAATCTGAGATCGGTACATGGCGCTGTCTCCTTCATGATCACTGTCATCTTCACAAAGCCGATTTCTCTCCTTTGTGTTTCGCTTCTTATTATGCTATATAGGATTAGGGACTTGCATATCAACAATATTTTCTTTCTGAGCTGCAGATATGATATATTACAAGACGAAATCCTTTAAAATAACATGCTGTGAATCAAGATTATTCATTCTCTAATGTTATTTTCGTAACATGTTTTTTTCCTTCACTCACTGGTATGCATTCCCTTGTAGAACACCTTCAAGCATACAGATATATATATTATAGGGCTTTGCCCTATACGTCTAAGCTTCACTGCCAGCAGTAGCAGTGTTAGCTAAGTCAGGCATGCGCATTTCATAGAAACATACAATTTGACGGCAGATAAGAACCACTTGGCCCATCTAGTCTGCCCATTTTTTAACCTATGGTGACCTCAAACCATATTCGATCCTTTGCTCTTTGTAAGGGTATCCTTATGTCTATCCTAAGCATGTTTAAATTGCTCTACTGTATTAGCCTCTACCACCTCTGATGGAAGGCTATTCCACTTATCCACTACCATTTCTGAGAAGTAGTTTTTCTTCAAATTTCCTCTGAACCTACTTCCCTCCAGTTTCAGTTAGAGATGTTCACTGACCCCCGTGTTCTGGTTTTGGTTTTGGATCAGGATTAACTTCGTGTTTTGGTTTCAGTTTTGGTTTTGGCAAAACCACCCTTGCGTGTTTTGGTTTTGGATCCCAATTTTTTTCTAAAATCCCTATTTTTGTTTGCTAAAATCATATATTTTTGTTTTTTTCCCCCCTACATTATTATTAACCTAAATAAAACTTATTTCAAGTCATTTACAGTCAATTTTGATCACCTCACATGTCACAATATTATTTTCATACGCTTTCAAACAAAGATTGCAGATTTAGAAGACCAAGCCTGCCAGACCTGTTATTTATATTTCAGCAATGACAATTAGCAATGGAGCAATGGAGCTCTCCTGAATGTCACTTTCAGACTTTGAAGAACACTGCTACCCCTCCTCTTTCTATTCTACCTATGAAGCTGCACTAGAGACTGTGAAATGGCGCTGGATCGCCGTGGAGGGCGGTACTTATAGAATACAAAACTAGTGAGATCCGAAATCCAATGACGTAGTGATGACGTTTTGCCTTGTTTTCAATTCCGAGGGCGTGCGAAATTACTGCGCTGGCTCGGCTCGGTACTCGGATCCGCTAAGTTCGGGTGTGTTCGAACTTTAATAATAAATAGTGACAATATCTCCATATCTTAATAAACAGACCACTCAGTTATGACACAAATGGGTGGAGCCTTTTCATTAAATACAAACATTAAAACAGACAAGGTTCTTTTAGCAAGCAAAGGCACTTAGTAGGAATAATAGTATGAATACTACAAAGTAACTTTTATCCATCAACTTTCCAGAACAGTGTTACTGGATTTGAAGTGGGTTTTTTTCTGGCAGGACCAGTATGGGTTAATTTTATCCTACTTATTTCTGTGACTGTGTTAATACTGTAGATAGGATCAATGTAATAACGCAGTACATTGCAAGTGATCAATTTGTGGATTGACTCTCAAGGGTAATAACCTTAATGCCCAAATAGACACAGATTTTTACAAGAGAAATTTTCTGGGTCAGGGATTTGTCAACAGGACCAAATAACATTGTGTGTAGAAGCAGAATATTGTTTTCCTTTTTCTATAAATATTTAGCTCAATATTTAATTATAAAACTGACTTATGACTCACTGGTTTAAATTGCAAGCAAAACACTATTTGATATTAATGTATACCAAAGGCAGTCCATTATTGAGCTAAATATTATGCATGACTTAGCTGGAGTGTTTATACTTCTCTTAATACGTCCACCAAACTTTCTTTCTCTCCTCTATGGACAGGTGGTCAGGTTAGGAGAGAGTTGGTTCTCTAAACACACAGGGTCTGATACATTAAGGCACGGAAATGCCATTATGCACCATATTTTGCGTAAAAACGCTCTGCGCATGCTCAGAAATTAACTATACGCCAGAGAATGCAGCGATTCAAGCTTTGGCCATCTCTAAGGTTCAAAATTTTCAGTCCTATCACTTGTACCAGCTACAGGCTTGGTGTAAGGGCCGAGTGATAGTGATGATGGCTGTGTATGCTATAACATGTGTTTGCAATCAGGAGCAACTGTAACAAATGATTTTATGTACAGTAGACATTAATAATATCCTAATAAATGTATTTTTGTGGAGAAAAACATAAAGACATTTATTTTTTTATTTTTTCCATGTCTTGTCATTATTGATTAAGGTGATACTAATTGAATAGTTTTGGGGGGGATTTTCTGTGCGTTCTGTTGGGACTTTATATTCCACATATATATTAGCCTTATCTTGCAGTATCTGTTAGAGCAGAGCGGACCTAGACCCGTATTCATTAACAGAGGTATCTTTAGATCCCCTTCCTGTTCAATACGGGTGTGCCTATGCCCAATATATGTGCTGTTTAAAACAATTGCACAATACGTTCGTTTTTGCGTTCCTTGATGAATCAGGCCCTAAGTGAGTGACAGCTAGGCTGATTTCCTTTGCCGAAATACATCCACTGATGTCACATCAACTTGCTCTCAGTTTTTTGACCTGAATCAGATTCCATCAATGTTCTAAATTTAGTGCCCCGCCCCCTTTTTCTATGTCAACCGCACACTATATACATGTCTCTGTCGGCAGATACCAGGCAGAGGATTATCAGTGTATTTTATCTTTATGATTCATATAAGAAAATTTACATTTTAGGATTTTGTGGTGTTTCAACCAATTATGTTCAGAGCTCCCAACCATTAGACATGCAAAATTAGCCCAGTCCCTGATTCACTCAAAACCTCACCCCGATCTTTCCACAAGTCCATACTTTGGAATGAAATTCCACCCACTTTCATATGAACTCCACCCTTTTGAGATCTTCTAATCGGGACCGCCCTGCCAAAATCTTTCAGTCAACTAATCTTTTACATTTTCATCCTTAGCTTATATTACTCATGGGCGTGTCTGTGGAGTCACTGTTTATAACAGAGATCAGTTTAGTGTGTTTGAAGCTTATTATTACATTGTTCAGAGTGCCCCTGGAAATGTGCTTTTCCGCAGAAGTACAACACGTAGGTACAAAAAGCTCCCATTTCAAAGTATATTTCCTCTAGCTTGGGGCGGGTGCCGAATTCACGTCCTTTTGTGGAAATGTCCATGTGCCCCTCAGCACAGATATTAATTCCACTAAAAATGTGCTCTCTCTACCTCTTTATCTTATGTTAAAAATCTCAATCCGCAAACTGAAATGTCATTAAGACACCTACTAGTTGATCCAATGTTCCCTTTACATCAGAAAGAACGAAACAGGAGGCTTTCTTGGCAGAGAAAGGTCACAAATTTATTGAATTAAATCAATTCTAGTGTTTGCATAGAAAAGCATAGGCCAATCAGCTCCCAGGAATTACTAACACCAAAATGGGACGGCCCATGGCCCATGACGCTTCTAGGCCATGAAGCCCCACTCTCTTTTGTTTGGCTAAGTAACTGGGGCCCACCCGCACAGATGATTACCCATGGCCCACAATGCAGGATCACTAACAACCTAGATGCTTATACAGCTACGGGCCGGTACAAGCCCTCAGCTTCCTCCACTGCTCTGGTAAGTGAGGCGCACTGATACGCCTAGTCATACATGCCAACTTTTGGCTGTTGCTGTCCGGGAGGTGAGGTAGGGGGTATGTTTGGAGGGGGCAAGGCATGATGAATCACATCATTTGGCCCTGCCCCTCGCAACGTACTGATGCATATGCATAATTTTACAGTGGGGGAAGGGGCCAAAATTATGCGACTCCCTGAGAATTGCATCATGGTGGCAGTA
Source organism: Mixophyes fleayi (assembly GCF_038048845.1). Lineage (NCBI taxonomy): Eukaryota > Metazoa > Chordata > Amphibia > Anura > Limnodynastidae > Mixophyes > Mixophyes fleayi. The sequence continues at coordinate 342,815,615 of NC_134403.1, read as the reverse complement.
ATGCTGCCACTTCACTAGGAAATGGGCAGATGCGAGAGGATGGCCTGGAGACCAACCGGGAATTCAGGAGTCTCCCGGACATTCCAGCAGATTTGGAAAGTATGCACTTAGCCCATACTTACCTAGGAACACCATTACTACTCTGCTCATCTGATTGTACAGATTACAAATCTCCCGATAGTCTTAACTTTGACTGATCTTAAGAGTAGTATTTGGGCAGATGACAGGCAGGGTTGGGATGATTGGACAGAGCTTTTGTTGTCCAATTTTGCACTTTTAAATAATGGGAGGTTTGAAACTACAGATTTGCAACTTTCCTCTCCTGCAGAGACAGTATTGTTCCAAGTAAATAATTGCAGTACTTGAAATGTATGAGGAATCTCTGGGCTACCGTCTATTGTGTCCCTGTAGCTCCAACAAATTTTTATTATATCATGCACAACCTTAAAAGCAGCCAAACCATAGGACTTGTGAAGTATCTAAACTGCTGCCAGGACTTCCCTTTATTGTTAAAAAATTGAAAAGTCGGATGTTTAAAAAAACAAAACAGAAACGCTTATTTGCAGGCACTTGTCATGAGCACAAGACAAGTTTGTTAACATTTGCTTTGATAAAGTAAAACACATTTGCTATTAGGATTATAATATATATAATACAGCAGATATAATATTCTTTTCTGGGGTACGAAAAACGTAGGCTTAAAATATGCCCACAAGTCCTATAATATATGCAGGATCAATGAAGAAAACACCTATCAGCTTAAGCGGTGAATTCGCAATCAGCCAATCAGAAGTGGCTATCTAGTGCTGGCGGCCGCCATCATCATCATCAGCTGGTATTTGCACCTGCCCTCTAGCAGAGGATATGGCTCCTAACAGGCTTATATTTGTCTCCGTGCTGGTCTGCCTCAGCTGCCTTTGTGCGAACCACCCCCTTCCCTCCCCCTTTCCGTCTCTCCAGTGTTAAGGATCGGCATGCGTCAGATGACCGCAACTCTGCATGCACGCATTTGCATGCGCTCTCTTTGTGGGCATGCACAGAGAACATTTTTGTAATTCACGCTATCAAAACTCTGCATCAGGCCCTTTATAAGTAAGTTGTGGGCATGGAAATATTGAAATTTGTCAGTTTTCATTTCAGAGTCACATATTTGATCACATATCCAATGACGCCGTTCACTATTGAAATACACTGGAAAATTAATAATGTATTGGAAAATACTTGTAAAGTAATGTATTGTTGACATTTCTTTCAAAAGATTTGAAGTAAAGACCTGCGAATGACCTTCTAATATTACGATTCTCTTTGAAGAATCTGAGTAACTTAAAGTTCCGTTGTCTCATTTTTCGTTCGCTTTTCTGTGATGGATCAATCTTTTTTTTTTCTGGTATACATAGTTTTATTTCTATTTCAGTAAAGAAATGTGCATTTATTTCATATTTCTAGTTGACTGTCAGCAAATCATGGTTGTTTGTTGAGATAAAACATTCAGATGGTGTATACCAGACTTGTTTTGTTTCCCCCTGTAGAATTATGTCATTTGAAAACGAACAATGGGCATCCATCAAAGTGAAACTTACAAGAACAACATCTCATTATTAGTAAACATTGTTTATAACCTTAGGAAGTATTTTTTTTTCTCCCCAAAGTAGGTGAAAAGCAAAATGAAAGCCGATATTACATTCTTTTAAAACAGAAACGCGAGCATTTTATTTAATTTCACCTGTTTTTGACAGACAATAGGGGTTGCCTGGTGATATTCATATTTATGTAGTTTATTTTTTTTCTATTATTATTGTAGTATACATTCAATCATGGAGCATGTTTTAGAATTATATTCATGCCAGTGGATGGGGCGTATTTTTTGAGTACATAGAGATATGCAGGTGGTTAAGTGAAGCAGTTCTTCCACTAAGATAAGTGTTTTGATGATATAAGTGTTTAAAAACTAAGCTTCTTAAGAATAACAAAAGATTCTTAATTCAGTTTTTTATTTTTTTTTGTAGTACAGGATGGGGGTTGGGTGACGAGTCATAGGTGCTGGATTCTCCGACACCGAGAACTCCTCCGAAAAAAATGCGACTCTGTAAAAAAACGATGTAAAGAGAAGCAGACTTACCTGCATATCGACGTTGGAGATGTCCCATCGGTGCAGGATACTGACCGCAAGTGACTGGAACTACTGAGGTGCCCGGCAGGAGACTTTAACGTGAGTGCGACTTATATCCCTTTTCATTTAAAGCTGCAATGTGAAACCATGCAGGTTAAGTGTTTAAACTCTTAACCAAACATTGCCGCTTTAAATTAAAAGGGATAGAAGTCGCATTTTTATTGGAGGAGTCCTCGGTGTCGTTATGGTGGTAATCGTAAAAACGATTACTACCGCAGGATGGATTGTAGTGTTAAAGCTACAAGAACGGGACGATCAGGCCAAATTTGAAAGGTCTGACAGTTTAGTGTTAGAATTGTACATGCACACAGGAATTTCGGGAAGCCACTTCCAGACGATCTCTGCTTTCTCTCACAACCATAGAAACCAGCTCTGTTGGTGTTTGAGCACCCACAGAATTTATGTTGCTGTTGCTGCTAATCACCATTGCTGTGCATGCCAGTAATCAGTCACATTGTGGGGTAACAAGGTCACCCCCAATCAGTTTTAATAGTTGGCTCCTATGCTCACACCTTTGTTCCCAAATATCTCCAGAACTGGGAGCACATTTCCTAAATAAGGTTTCCACCGCTTCTGCTCTCCCGGTCTTAATAAAAAATCAATTGTTACAATGGGAAAATTTCAATTTTTAGGATGGGAAAATCAAGGCAAAAAGTTTATCTCAGCGGTGGGAGTTTTACAAAGATCTCGGTTTCTTAGAGACAAACTTTTGGCTAATGCGACAGTTTGATATAATTTGAAAGGGGGACTGAATATACAGGTTACTTTTCTTTAACACCAATTATAAAGTTCTAGGAGTGGAATATTGCAAATGGGAATAATTAGATGGTTCTCTTTCTTTTGCTTATTGTTCTAAATTGTATATTCCAGAAGGCTAGAAGACAAGTTCCAATGTACTTTAGTAGTTTGTTTGTGAGTCAACATGTCACTGGGAAATAACATATATTAATGCTCTCAAAATAAAATATTGAATTTGAATCATTAGACTGTAGTAAAAGTAGCTTACATTAATGTATATGACGATGGGCGTTAAGAACTGAACTGCACCTGGTAAGCATTCTTTGGAACAGTGAAGAAGCAATGAACTGTATGAAAAAGACTGACATATATTCAATCTAAAAGACAATACATATGTAAGTGAAATAATAGACAGTAAATATGTGTTGTAATAAATGTGTCAAAAGTATTAATGAAAAACAAATATCAACAATATAAAGCCCTAAAGAACGGTAGACACTATATAAAAAGCTGAAGATAATAATAAACACTACTGTTAGTACTTGGCATACATATAAGAATAATAGTAAATGATACTATAAAATACAGATAAAAAGTAAACTACTTTTGTATTCACTGGTATAGCTTCCAAAAATGTTCATAATATTGTTGTAACTGTAATATAAAAAAAACAAATCAAAAACAAAGGTCACATTGTTCACCAAACATAAAAAAGATAACTAAAAGTTATGCGTAACTGATATGAATTCTGGGGGGAGAATCAAGGGAAAAGAAAACAGTCCAGTAAACACTTGATTCAAGTTCTTTGAGAGTGTTCCCCAAAGTGCAAAGTCCTTGTCTGTAAATTACTCAAATATACACTGGTCCCTATGGACTAACACAGACAGAGGTTAGAAGTTGATAACCTTGATGCTGTAGAAAAGTGGCATATTCGAATTAAAAAAGAAAAGTATTTTAAAGATTTTACTTGTCAGTTGTCATATGCCGAACTGACGATCAGGACCCTCTCTACCTTTTATCTTGTGTCTGCACCTTCTGCGGCAAACTCTTATGTACTTGTTCTGTTTTTATGTATGATTCGTTTTAATACATGATTTGTTTTGTGTATGATTGGTTTTTATGTATGATTTGTTTTTATGCATTACTTGTTTTTATGTATGATTTGTTTTATGTGTTTGGTATTCCAACTATCCGACGCTGCAGAATATTGTGGTGCCTTACAAATCAACAATGATGATGAACGGGGAGCATTGCAAGTGAGAGTTGGATAATAAAGATTTATAACATACCTATGTATAGATCTTCATGATGCTTATGAACTAGCTTAGTGTAACAGCATAAACATTGTGGAATATTTATGAAAAATCTTGTTCTAGAGCAGAGTCTCTCAATTCCTCAAGTGCCAACCAAGGCCATATTTTAAGGATTTCTCTCTGTTGAAGGATAGTTTTAATGATTACTTTATTTATCTAACCCAGTGATGGCCATCCTGACATTATAGAAGGCTGTATATTTGGCCTTCCATTGTTGAAAAGGGCATAACATTACAGTTAAGCCAAGAATATATCCCCAAAACAACCTCGGCACCCCCACATCACTCATCCCAATATGCCCCCACAAGCCAGAGATCCCATATGTGCTACAAAACTCCCCCACATGCCACTCAAACCTCGCCACATTTCACTCATATGTTAATGAATTTAAGCATTATTTTACTTTTTTACTATTGTGCCCCTTTTTCCTTTTCTTCTTTTCTTTTTTTTTCCTTCAAACTTTATTAATTAACATTTCACTATTTGAGCTAAAAAAACCAAAAACCAACAACATTTTGTTATATGAAATTGATTTAACGTTTTACAAATATATGGCACAGAGTCTTCTATAGACGGCTGGCAGTGTTTCAAGGATAGCCACTAATTGTACTGGCTTACTGTACTGTATTCAGAATCTCACCGTGTTGTTTCCAATGGGAATTCAGATTGTAATCATGTGCTATGTATTTGTGGCACATCAGAATTCTGCTTTGCATAATGAAACATGTTGCAGTCATGTGCGCATTGCATTTACATATCTATAATTCCATGATTGAAAAAAAAAAAATCTGATTAGTTATGTTGTCACTTTTTTCTTTCTGTGCATTAATTTCCCACCTGAATTTGTTGTAAATGTTGTCAAAACAAGATGAGATGATCTGACATTGAAAAAAATAAATACATGAAAAATAGATAAAATTTCAATTACATTTTAGTTTTCTGAATGAAACATGTGTGTGTAGGTATCCTATATAAGGTTCAGTCACTTGCCTGTATGTACCCACATTATCTTGTACCCTCTGTTCAAAGTGGAACTAAGGGTGGTCACCAACTAGACCCTACATGTTGATGTGATCACATTTTCACAGACGGTGTGATAAATACACATTTCATAGAACCGTATTGTGGGAAACAAGAGCATATAACAAAGACTTAGAGGAATAATACTGGACACACAAGAAGCATAATGCTGTGTATATGACATAATATGCGAGGTATATATCAGGTGTCAGGAGACAAGAACACACAGGGAGATGAGGTGGGAGCACGCCAGAAGACAAGAGGAAGGAGGGTCCTGATGTGACATCTTACAATCTAATGAGGGAGGGGCAGGGCTGAGACAAGAGGGGTCCACACAGAGTTGAAATGTGGCTTTAGTGATGCTGGGACAGTGGGGTGGAGTTATAATGAAGACTCTTGGGGGTATATTTACTAAACTGCAGGATTGAAAAAGTGGAGATGTTGCCTATAGCAACCAATCAGATTCTAGCTGTCATTTTGTAGATTGTACTAATTAAATGACAGCTAGAATCTGATTGGTTGCTACAGGCAACATCTCCACTTTTTCAAACCTGCAGTTTAGTAAATCTAGCCCTTAGGCTTTGATGAACAGATGGATTTGTAGGAAGCGTTTAAAACACTGGAAACTTGTGTAGAGTCTGATTGGCCGTGGGTGTGTGTACCAGTAGTGTGGAGCAGCACGGGAGAAGTCTTGGTGGTGGGAGTGCTATGTGGTTATCACTGGGGAGTCGGGGTGCCGGTCATTGGCAGAGTGGAGAGGACAGGAGGAAGTTTTAGAGTGAGATGAGATGTGAGATGAAGATAGGAGAGAGGACAGGCTGAGGGCCATTGTTTATTAGAAGATATGCAAACTAAAAATATCTCCTTTTTGTATTTTCAGTTAGTGATATACATTTATGTTAATTGAGTGCAGTTTTCACCTTGGCAAAACCATGTTGCACTGCAGGGGAGAAAAGTCAGGAAGTAATTCATACTTGCCTACTTCTTTCCGGGAGAGGGGCGTGGCAAAAATGTTGTTTTGTCTCGGGGGCGGGTCCTAAATGACGTGATTCACCGCAAATTGCATCATTTTGGGCCAGCTCTCCCGGGAGTTTCGTGAGTCTCCCGGACATTCCGGGAGAGTTGGCAAGTATGATGTAATTTCTCTGCATGCTTAAAAAAATGCATTTACACCCCTTGTATTACAACATGGTTTGTCCAGGTGCAAATTTGCTCCCTTTAGCTGGATTTCTTCCTAACGCTAAATGAGGACCATCAGCTCCTTAGCGGTACTTCATAGACCTTCTATGAAATGAAATGGCCTGTTTTTACCTAGATGCTTCTATACCTGTGAGTTAAAATTCTTCAATAATTAAATTATAACAGACACAGTCAAAGTACAAGGTCATGAAGTTAAATGTGGAAAAAGAGAGAGACAAAAACCCATTGTGTGTTTTGAAGCAGAAGAGTGAAATAAGTAGACACTGACGGCCTGATTCAAGTCGGAATGCAACTAGCACGTAAGTTGGGGTTTAAATAATAGCAGGGACCGTATTCAAATCCAAGCGGATCTCAAGATGTGTTTCGATTTGAATCTAGGTGTAAGCACATATGTCTAAGCGGTACTTGCCGTATGTTAGACAGACAGAACAGACTGCAGTATACACACAGCACATTAGCAACAGTCACAAATATATATGTAAAATATTTAGGGCCTGAGTCATTAAGGAAAGTAGGGTAAAAAAATGAGTAAATGTTCTATGGGACAAACCATGTTACAATGCAAGGGGTGCAAATTAGTTTATTATTTTGCACATAAGTTAAATACTGGCTCTTTGTCATGTAGCACACAAATACTTTATTTTTACTCTGAAATTTAAAGTATATCTAGGACATGCCTTACCCCAACTATAAATCTGTTCTCACGTTTTAAATTTACCTCCCCTCCAATGCAAAATGGCTTTGCCCAGGTGCAAAGTTACTCCTTTTTTATGTTTTGCTCTCCTTAATGACTCAGGCCCTTAGGGGCTTATTCAATTAGTAAAAAAATAGCCTTGTAGTTGTCTCGGAGTGACCGCGAGACACTACGCTGTGAATTTTTTTAGTGAGCGTAACATTTACTTTTGCTCATGCCCCATAGAGGTGCGAGCAAAAGTAAGCATTACTTTTTACCGTATAAACCACCCCCCTCAAAATGCAGATAACAAATACCAATAGCTTGCACACTCAGTTGTCTAGCAAATGTAAATGCAATGTGAATTATTTGTTCTTTTAAAAATATGGGATCATCTACATCTATATTAATAAATATTTGTGGTACTTGTGTTTTAGATTTTTTTTGGCCATGTAACGATATACTAGAGCTGATCTTACTCTGTGTACACAACAGAAAAACAGACAGCATTTGCATCCTTTCCTGTTATGTTTTTACAAGCCCACAAGCCCTTGTGAAGCTGCAGTAATATTCTGCTCTTTGACCCTGGCAAAGTAAAGCTTCAGAATCATTTTGTAACAAGTAATCATGGAAGCAATTACAGACCCTTGTCCTGAGGCCACTGTAGCACAGGTGTAACTGTCTGATTGTCACTGCTTAATTATACCAGTGCTTGTAAGGAGACTGAGCATCAGATAAAAAGCTATACAATACACTTCAGGTGAGTGAAGTTCCCCTTGCAAGTAAGTAAGTGTGTAATTATTGTGCCTTTGATTATTAAATGCTGAGCACTTTTAGAGATACTGTAGCCTTTTATAAGTGGCTAAACTGCATATTAAAAGCTGTAAATGTGTCCTGTTGGTAGAAATATTTTGAAATGAAGAGTTTTCAAAATGCCCTTGGTATATTGGAGCTCTGGATGCAAAACAGCCAAGGATTTACATTCCCCAAGTCTCTGAGTTCTGACTTTGCAGAACAGATTGTGAATCTCTGGCCCATTACACACCTGCAGAGAATTCGGTGTTATATTTCTCTTGGGTCTAACTGCAGAAGCCTATGTCATGTTAATCATTGTCAGAACCACTTGTTTAAAATGCCAAGATGCAGTGAACCAGGAGTTCTAGAACGCATATGACAATATGCTTCAAAATGCCATTTTGTTCGGAATGTTGATTTATTGTAACTAATGGGTTGTACCTAAACTAAAAGCTATTTGCGGCAATCATTAGTATACGTTTCGCTGACCTTTGTCGTTAATATACATTTAATTTGCAAAAGTTTGGAAATGTGTAACTAAGGCACATCAATGCCACCTGTTTCCTTCGGAGATTACTATATACATTATTTATCATGTGTCAGCAGCTAAGAAATACAAAATTGAGGACCACTTAGCATTCCGCATCTCATTAATATGTTTGTGTATCTCTCAATATGACCCTTTTCTGCTCCTATTTTTCAGTTGGTTGTTGACAAAAGAGCACATTTAAAGTGCACCCATCACCTAGTCATAGTGGAGGCGGCCATTTTGTCAGCTGCAGCAATATTCATCCTATTAATTCTCCACTGACATCACCCTCAGTGAATAGGCTGCATTCTCATGTATGTTGTTTCGACACACAAAATGGCTGCCTCCATTGTGAGCAGATGACAGGTACACTTTAATATCAATTACTTAACTAAGCCTCGATTAATTTAATAAGCAGGAGAAATGGAAGGAGAGCAGCTGCCCCAAGTGACTTTGGCCATGTTGGGAAGTATGTTATTAATATTTACGAAGACTTTGCTTAGTGCCTCCCTCAGCACTAATTACTGAATTCCTACAGACTGCAATCTAATTTTTCGCCGTCTGGAACACATGTTCATGTAATGGGTATAGCTGTGAATTTCTGACTCACAGGATCCAGAAGTAATATAACCGGCTGCCTGCATGACGTACTTACTGTGGAGAGGAGGATCTTGTGAATTGATCAGTGGCACAAGGAACTTGAGTTAAAAGCCAGAATGTGCCAGAGGGTTTATCATATGCAGCATATAAGATGTAATACTTTTGACAGATATTTCCACTGAATTCCATTTACAAGTCACAACCATTTCTACACTGAGCATAAAATATGTAGGTTTGCAAGTATGCTGTACAGTGCAACTCACAGACATTATGTTTCTCCATGAACTGCTTCTATGGGGCATATTGAATTGTTAGTGTTACAGCCAAAAGTAACGCGCCCCGTGCACTATTACCGTCATTACGGTAATAGTGTGCGTAAATACCGTTATCACTGTACTTTTCTCGCTGGATTTCAGCTCGCGGCTCAGGGAGCGGCGAGCTGCAATCCGGCTGTAGTTACCGTAATAACGCTAATAGTTTTTCCGCTTCGGAAAACGCAGAGAATCGAATATGCCCCTATGAGTTGCTCTGCTCTTAAATTTAACGCGGAGAGGAACGCCAGAGTCATGATAGGAACAGACTGAAATCATTTATAAAACTTATATACAATGATCTATCTCTATGACGTAAGCTTAAAACACAGACCAATGGGTCTATTTACTAGTATGCGTCAAGGCTGATTTTCTTTTTATTGCAGCAATAAAAATTTACTTTTCTCCGCTATTTATCAATAAAATATCACTGTGGTAGCTGAGCGATACTTCCATTCCCTGGCAGTACTGGCTCGGAGCGGTTCACGCATGTGCAGACTGAAAGCACAGACAGATAAATCTGCTCTCAAAACTGACATTATAACGAGGGTGGCATTATATAGGGGATGAGACATGTAATAGAATTCATACATTTTAATGTTCTTTTGTGCAGATAATTCATACTTGCCAACTCTACCTGAATGTCAGGGAGACTCCCTGAAATAGGGGTAATCTCCCTCACTTCCTGAAGAGACTGGCATTCTCCCTGATGCTGAGTCAGTCGCCATCTGTGACATGATGACACAGTTCAATAATTGTGTTCTATGTTCATGTATTGATGCCTATGGAGGTGGCCATTTTCATGGAGACCAAGATTTAATCAAACACTGATAGGTAAGACAACATTACTTCAGTAATGGAGACAGAAATGTAAAAGACACTTCAGTCTCTAGAGATTCATTAGCTGCTTTTCTTTAATGCACAGTTGCCTACTCTCCCGGAATGTCCGAGAGACTCCCGCATTTCTGGGAGACCTCCTGGGCAACCTCCCGCAATAGATAATTGGTGGGGGGCCGGCTTAATGACGCAAATATTGTATTATCTTAGCCCCCAAATGGTGACAAACATTTAGGGGGTGGGGCCAAAATGATGCAATTTGTCAAGCCCCACCCCTGCACACCCACTTCCCCCGGGATCTCCCTGAAGCCAACGAAAAAAAGTTGGCAAGTATGAGATAATTTACCTGGTGAAGGATACAATAGAACTCTAAATTTTGAAGTAAAATGGTATCCATGTCCCAACAATTCCAAACAATAGATCCCATACCTTCATAATATAAAGATGTTGTGGGTAAATTCCTCTATGTTTTAGCAATAGTATCTAAGACAGTGTTGGCTAACCTGTGACACACCAGGTGTTGTGAAACTGCAAGTCCCAGCATGCTTTGCCAATATATAGCAGCTTATTGCTGGAAGGGTATGCTGGGACTTGTAGTTTTACAATACCTGGAGTGTCACAGGTTAGTCAACACTGACTTACATTCAGAGAAGATAATATAGAGCAGTGACTGGCAACAGAAGGCCGTAGGACGGCATGCGACCCTCTGAATCTTGACCTCCGACCCCAGCTCTTTCCTTCTTTATGTTCCGTTGTTCTCCTTCTCAGATTTTACAATACGTTGGCCTCACCACCTCTTATTCTCTGCCTTATGCACCACAGAGTTTCAACCACAGCCCCAGCTGTCATTGAGCGTTGGGGCAGCAGGTGCAAACCGAGAATAAGACTGAACTTGATCATATTCTTTGACTGGAGCCGCCAAGATCCGCATCACATGACCTTCTCGGTGCAACTTGGTGGTGTGGGGCGCGGGGACAGCGCAAACAGTCACAGTAAGGATGTTTTATGCCGGTTGTTTGTCACAAGTGAGCTGCCAAGTTGGTGTCTCTGTTTGGTTCCACTTACACATATGAGCAGATTTTCTATCATGGGGCACATTAGTTAGAAACACAACAGACTGACATCTGGAAACCTCTCTACAGAATTGCACTATGATGGTTCCAGCCTTGCACCTAATTTTTAAAAGTGGTGGAAAAGTGGTCTCTTTCTTTAATTAAATGTATTGTTTAAACTTATTACTGAGGTAATATGTGGCCCTTTTGAAGGTTGGAGGGCCCCTGAAGTGTATCTGGTTGCCCGTCACTGGCATACAGAATGGCAATGACAAGAACATGAGAGCGAAGAGATCTGAATGAGATTGCTGCAACTTGTAGATAAATCAAAGTATTATGTTAATTACAGTATCTGAGCTACTATTGTCCCAATGAGGGAGATTAAAATAGCGATATTAGATGTATCATGTTTGAGTAATGGTAAATGTGACTATGACAGGAAATTGAGTGTATGAGATAAACTGAGCTAATTTGATTCACTGCACAAAGGGAGCAGAAGAAGAAAGTCAGCTGTGGTTAAGGAGCCTTTGTAAATCTCCCCCAATCTGTTCTTAGTCAGTTTACAATGCTTCTTATTTCTGCCTGACTGCCGCACTTGTCGAAGCATGAGACAAACTTCCCAGCTAATGGTGCTGCAATATTGATGAGTTTGTTACCACAGTTATATCATAGGATACCTGGAATTTTCAATACATACCTCACTGTCAGCACTAGACTGCAGTCATATAGCTTAAAGGGGTAGGAAACTAGAGCTGTACGTGGCTGAAGAGGTAATGGGACAGCTTAATAATGATATTAAGAATTCTATATTTGTATGGTGCCTTCTCCCAGTTGGACTCATAGCACTTTACATTGTTGCAGATGGTGAGGCAGCCATCTTGGGCGTGCTCAACTGCTATTGAGTAGAATCAGTCACATCAGTCCCTGCACCACTGGAGCTTACAGTTTAAATGCCCTATAATACTAGTCAGAAGCCAAATAACTTAACAGTATGTTTTTGGACTGTGTGGGAGGAATCCCAGTCCCACATAAACACAGGGAGAACATACAAACTCCACACAAATAGGGCCATGGTAGGAATTAAACCCATGACCTTAGCGCTGTGAGGTAGCAATGCTAACCACTGCCCCACTGAGCCACAATACTACATATAATATATATATATATATATATATATATATATATATATATATATATATATATATATGTCTCACTGTTATCAAGGCAACCTGACCACTTTTGTGGTAAAGCTGGGAGTTTCCTACTCCTTTAGGGTGTGCCTATTGTCTACACACAGTGGAGGCGGACATTTTGTGGGTTGAACCACTATCCATGCAAATGCAACCTATCAATTCGCTAAAACCTAGGGAAATCAATAAGGCATTAGGAATGTTTTCGTCATGCAACTAGTTCCTAAAGAACTGATAAGCTAGATTTTCTAAACTGTTAATACATCCGACAAAATGGTTGCCTGAACTGTATTGCATTGATAGGCTGTATCCACATGAATATTTTTACAGCCCGCAAAATGGCTGCCGCTACTGCGTTGACAGATACACTTTAACAGAAACATTTGAAAAAATACAAATGTTAAAGGTTTACACTGAAATTAAGCATGACACATAAATTTTGACACTATGAGACTGTATAGGGGCAAGGGACAATACGAAGACACATCTTTGTTTAAAAATATTCAGTATAAGTTACCCTTTATGGCAAACCTTCTCTTTCATTATTCACTGTGGCTTGTGTTGTACTTTGCAAACAGTTTGGAATTAATATTTCCCAAAGGGTTGAAATTGGATCCTATAATGGAAAAATGAATCGCACTATGATAAATGGCACAGAAAAGGCCAAAAGAGCAAAGTAATGGATACTCATTTTTTTTTCCACTGCGCGTCCATCTTTGACATTTACCAGAATAGAAAGTCCCTGACGAATGCTGAAAATAAAGTACTTTCAATTTATTTTTTTTTCTCTCTGCTTCTCGGTTTCATCCCCATGCACTCAGGCACCAATTTGAGGTTTATAGTCCTATTTCCTAGCTGGAGACCATGGTACATGACAAGCGAGCAAAACACTACTACCTTCAGTGATAACAGTATCCAGACAAGATGGCCTTATTTGAAAGGTGTTTTGTCAACTGCAGCACAGATCTGCCGTTGACTGCCGAACAGGGGTTGACAAATTTCAGAAATATATAACTGCTGGTGACCAGAGCAGATATTTGCATTGTTTCACAGCAGGCAGGGCGTCTGTGTTTTCACACTGACATTATTTACCACTCAGTATTACATAGAACTCACACAATGTTCTTCTCTCCACTGCACCCCAGGGATTTAATGCACCACTTACTATAGTCTCTATCTACCTAGTTTTCGCTAAACTTTCAATTTTGAAAAGTATATTTGGATGGCAGCGGCAGATGCCGTTTGATCCAAAGATGAAAATTACGAGTGAAGTACCCTCCAGAAATTCTGATCTCCAACCAGGTGTAAATAGTGTTTTGTCACCATATTGGCAAACACTTAAAGAATTTGTTTTCTCAACTTTTCTCCTGAAATTCTGAATCGTTGTATGAACTTTCTCAGTGAAACTTGCCAAGCCACCACGCCATCACAAAGGCTGTTGCATATCCAGGGTCTAAAAATACCCTGTCTGAGCGTCACAAAATAAACTAAGCATTGTAACCTAAACTGCTGAAGTATGAGCCAAACTGGTCGTAAGAAAAGGATATTACAGTACGTGACACTGTATTGCTGCAAAAGTCATTATCACAAGGAGCATCTATTTAATTAATAGAAATATTTTTTTCTATTACTTACGTAACTTGTTCCTTAAATAAACTAAATCACTCATCTAACTTTATACTCCTTCCAAGAATAAAGGCAAGCCACACCTGATCTGACTATAGTTGCATGGACAGCCTCATCCACTTTAGACTCTTAGGGCTAGATTTACTAAACTGCGGGTTTGAAAAAGTGGAGATGTTGCCTATGGCAACCAATCAGATTCAAACTTTCATTTATTTAGTGCATTCTTCAACATGACAGCTAGAATCTGATTGGTTGCTATAGGCAACATCTCCACTTTTTCAAACCCGCAGTTTAGTAAATATACACCTTAGTAGTTATATCATTGCTCATTTCAGGATGTAGACTTGCCTGGTTTAAACACAGTACAGTTAGCTGTACAGTAAGTATGTACAATACTTTTCTTTTGAGGACTGTGAGATTATTTAACACAATGGGCCTGAATCATTAAGGAGAGTAAGGCAAAAAATTTGATCCTGGACAAACCACGTTACAATGCAAGGGGTGCAAATTACTTTATTATTTTGCACATAAAGAAAATGCTGGCTGTTTTTTCATGTAGCACACAAACACTTGATAGCTTTATTTGTACACTGAAATTTAAAGTTGATCTAGGACATGCCCTGCCCCAACTATAAATCTGTCCTCACATTTTAAATTTACCTCCCCCTCCAATGCAACATGGTTTTGCCAAGGTGCAAAGTTACTCCTTTTATTTTTTACTTTGCTCTCCTTAATGACTTAGGCCCAATATGAGTAAATTAACTCGCCAGTTATTTTCCGGTGGCATCAAATAATCTAAATTGACTCATTCAAACAAACTGATGATTAAAACGTTAAGAAATCACAAAACCGACATTTTGTTTTTAATTCTCTACTCTGTTTTATTCATTGTATGCAGCATTACATAGAAGGGTGGAATGTCTGTGTTTTTTGTTGCTTTTTGTTTGGTTGTTTGGTTGTTTTTTGGGGGAAGGGTGAGGTTATTTTGGAGATTGGGTCATATTTTTCTTCTTCTTAATATTATATCTAATTCTAGCTTTGTCAATATTTAATTCTAAAATTCTAAGTGATGTAGTAATCCTTGCCACCTGGAATATTACGGATTCCAACACAATTATGGGACCTGTTATCTGGAAAGCCTTTATCCAGAGAGTTCTGGAAAGCAAAGTAGCATTTTTTTGCGTTTTGGTTGTAGTGTCGCACACAGACCTGGAACTCGGCTAAACAATTTAAAAGAATTCCCACTGTAAAAGTCAATTGTTCTAAATAAAACTTCCTTTACCATACTACCCTGTATACATACATATACATACATAAACAGAATGCTACAACTGAATCAGCGCATCTAAGACCATCACATACAGCAAACTTAGAAGCACTAGAATTCACATCACATCATGTCTCCTCAAGTTGATTATAACCTACTAAATAGTGTATTGAGATGCTAAATAGCATCTCAATACACCTCTATAAATGTCAAATGACATAGTCTACAGAAGCAAAATAGATAGTAAGAATTGCATTTAAGGCAGACAGGAAATTAAGATTTTTATTATGCAGTTGGTCAATATTGAAAAATAATGACATTTCCTGGTCAGTTATCATCTTTTTTATACACTATATGCAGCGCTGGATATTTAGGATATAAATAATAAGATGATCCTGCTCAAACAAGAGGTTTGGGGAACACTTGAGAGATAGAGTTAGAGGTATAGGAATAACCATTGTATGGGAGGGGGGCGCGTCCATGGATATAGGCACTGAGCTAGTTCCTGGGGTCAGCGGTTAGTAACTATGACATCATCATCATCATTTATTTATATAGCGCCACTAATTCCGCAGCGCTGTACAGAGAACTCATTCACATCAGTCCCTGTGCCATTGGAGCTTACAGTCTAAATTTCCTAATATAGACACACACTCACACACAGGGAGACAGACAGACAAACAGAGAGGGAGAGACTAGGGTCAATTTTGATAGCAGCCAATTAACCTACTAGTATGTTTTTGGAGTGTTGGAGGAAACCGGAGCACCCGGAGGAAACCCACGCAAACACAGGGAGAACATACAAACTCCCCACAGATAAGGCCATGGTCGGGATTTGAACTCATGACCCCAGTGCTGTGAGGCAGAAGTGCTAACCACTAAGCCACCGTGCTGCCGCGACCTCTACCAATCACCTTCATCACTTCTGAGCTCGTTCCGTAGCTGTAGCTTTAGAGGGAAATTATTTCATTACATTCAATGTTAAAGTGAAAAACACACAAGAAAGGGAAAGTCAGAGGCCGTGCAGAGGAAAACAGGGTTATTATATTAAATATAACTGTGTTTATTTTTGTCGCTCCAAATTATGGAAAACCCAGAAAACACTAAATTCCCAGCATATCAGATAAGGGTTTCCATACCTGTAGAGGTACTGATTTGCATATTGCCCTGGAGTTATGAAAGAAAGTACCGCAGGGGTGCCATGTATAGTCCGTTCAGAAGAAAGTCACCCCTGCTGTGGGCTGCATCTCTGCAGTCAGTGCAATCCTATCTCATATGACTTATTATATATTCCTGTACCTATTCCAGTAACACAAAGCACCAGCATTAACCTGCTTAATGTATGTGTTTATACTTCCCTAGCAGGCGTGAGTGACAAGCTGATACTGCAATAAATACCGCCCAAAACCGGCGTTATTACCAGTTTTTGTTGATTAGAGGGCTTTTACCTACTTGATAAATAGTTCCCTATATCTGAGATAACGTTGTAATTGTGGCCAGTGATATATTCCAACAAACAGCAAAAAAGCCCTAGTACGCTGCTGATAACAGAGACCACTAGCTTACATACAACTGTGCAGTAAATGCAAATAGATTTTATGCATAGTTCGATTATATAAGGAAATTTGTCTTTCGTAGCTAGAGGTCATTTAATACTATTGTGACATGGATCTGAATGGCTACAGTCACACTGTATTTTACATCAGGCAGTTATTAACATGTTAATCCTCTGCCAAGACATATACAGGACTGTATGTCAGATATCACATTCATTCTATGTCCGGTTATAGAGGAAAACATCACCTGAGTCTCATTAGCTGTTTGTTCAAGTCTTGCCGTCTGTATACAGCTATATGTGTCCATGTATATATTTTAGATTTTACGCAATAAATGTAATGTAGCCCAGAAAACCACACAAACAGATCGGTTTCTGATACAGCAGATAGTTTATACATTTAAGCGGTTATGATTCATGTTATAAATTTAAAGCCATCGGGAAGCTGTGACACTAAGGCTACTGTACCCTTCATGGACCAATAGCTTTTGATAATCCAATTACATTTACAATGCTGGGAAGCAGAAAAGATCACAAGCAATCAAGCTTATAAGGAAAAAAAGTTTTTAGCCAAACATAATCTTTGATGTGGTTTCCTCTCACATAATGTTGCTTAAGCCTTGTTATGTATTATAGGATACAGTAAAAGTTGAAATATTTATGAAGAAAACTGTTTTAGGATCTATTTATCTAAGACTGAAGTTTGCCCTGTAGTGACTTCACCGCTCATCAGAGAAGTAAAAGAGAATATAAAACGCGGAGTGAAACAAAACACAAACAGTTAGAAGGTGCAATAATCTGGCTGAACACTTCTGAAAACTAAATGCCAGCGGAGAAAACATTGTTCTGTTAGCAATAAATTACAATGGACGTTGCCTGGCAGTTCATCCACAAAATTGTTGACTCCATTGTCTGCTGGTGGCTAAACCAATTCAGGGGTTGATTGATCAAACCTTCTAAAAATTAAAAGTGGAGATGTTGCCCATAGCAACCAATCAGATTCTGGCTGTCATTTATCTAGTAGAGTCTAGAAATTGATAGCGAGAGTCTGATTGGTTGCTGTAGGCCACACCTCCAGATTTCCTTTTTAGAAGATTTTACCAATCTACCCACGAGTGTAATTTTTGCTATATTTAACTATGCATTTTTTGAGCAATTGAAGTCTAGACTTTTAATAGATTTCAACCTAGGAAAAAGTAAAATGGAATGAGATTTGACACATTCAACACTTAAATAAGAGATTTAGCAAAATCATTTTTTAAGCAGACAAGTAGGTGACATTTCTACTTGATAATTAAACCCTTTTCTTTGCAAAACTATTTTGTTCATATACCAAATTTGTATTCTATTTATGAAAAGTTGAGTTTTCACCATAATTATGACTGCTTGACAAGAGAATATGCAACATCTAAGGGGTGACCTCTCTACCGTGAACTGTGTACCATGTCATATTGTATACAAGGGAGAGCATTTAATCATTGTAACAGTGATCATATAACAGACACTAAAATTAAAGTGACATTTGTCGCAGGCAATGATTACTTTTTCAAAGGGCATCCGATCCCTGTAGGGACTCTTGTTGACACTCTCGTGTTCTGTTCAGTTAATCAAGTTTGGGACTTTAGAAAACATCAAACATATATTTCCAAGTACTGTTCAGAAAATGTCATATCATTTTCCTGTATTAAAATTAGTCAGTAGCCTAAGGTCGGACTTGAATGTATTTTTCTGTTTTTTGAGAAACACGTTGTAAATATTTTACATTTTTGTTGCTTTTCTGCTCTTCAAGGCTGACATCAATGACCTCCAACTTCATACTGAAAAATAAGCTACCGGTATGCAAAAAATATGTTTCTCTTGGTTTTTGGCGCGCCAACGTTGAATAATGCACAAATGGATACATGTGGGGGTTGGAAACAAGGTACTGCTGTGTGAAAACAGGATAGACACTACAATTTTCATGTATAAAAAGCCAGTACATCATTTGATAAGATGATGACACAGTAGGATTTATTTCCCTTTGCCTATTCCTAGTGGAGGCAGCCATTTTGTGAGATGAACCAATGTTCATGAAATGGCAGTTTTCGGGTTACTTTGTGCACCATGTCTCAGTGATGTCATCAGCTGCTAGTGAATTAGTAGGTTTGTTCATCTCAGAAAATGGCTGCCTCCACCGGAAAATGTGATGGGTACAATTTAAGTTACCAAGATTAACCAAATTAAAGTTCATTTACAAAAGGGCTATTTTGTGATGCCACGTGCCCATTTGTGTTTAAATGCAGCGTCTGTGGGCGAGATAAAAATGTAGCATCTTTTGGTCGAATGTGCTAGACGGTTCAGGGAATATGGCAACTTATGTGCCCAGGTACAAACATAAAAGATTTTGCTTTGAGGTATGAGATTGAAATCAAAGTGATGGACAATATCAATTTAGGGGGTACTTCTTTTGGGGGTGGAGGCACAGAAATTTTATCCCTGCAAAAGGACTTCAAATTTATGGGTACTCTGAAGGTGTAAATAGTAAGGTGTCATCGTATACGTTCAGTGGCACAAAAACAGTGACTAAATTGATCATTATTTTATTCAAAATGAGGTTGGACTTATACTGACAGTTTGTTTTTTCCACATGTTTTTCCTGTTAAATCTGTAATCCTGAAATAGTAATAGTATGTGTTGTCCATAAAGCACTGTACATGTACTTGTCAGACAGTTAGGTACGTTTACACAATGGGCTGTAGATTAGAACATGTACACATCCTGTTCTGAGGACAGTTCTATAGCTGATGCTCCATTTTAGACATATAATGTTGTAAAACTGGTTATTCTGCAAACAGTTAGGGCTATATGTGATTGGATGTGTAAGAAAACATATGTATATCCGTGAGCTGAAGCATTGACATAGCTAAAGACTGCTGAGACCTGGTGCAGAGTCCGTACACCCTCTCAAATTGCATTATATGCTATTAAATTCAAAGTTATCCATTAACCACTAAAGGACACATACTGTACGGATTCTGGTCCTGGCTCTGGTTCTGTTTGGGATCTTATACAGGTTATTAGCACTGTAGTGGTCAATGGGTTTTACAGACTTGTCTCTGGAAAATGTTGTTTGTGGAAACATACCTTTTATATTTAGTACTAACCAACTGCACAATAATATTATCTTCTTATGCACTTCAGATATAATTCTAACATTCTGTTCTTATTTCATAGCCTTTAGAAGTTAATATGTACTGAAGAGGGCTATTTAAAGTGCAAAAACATACTTTAGACGCAAATTGTGTAAATATCACATGAAGGGTGTTGTACTTCTCCGTGGACCAGGACCATTGAGACAGTAATACCACGGTCATACTTCCTTAGAAACCCGAGCAAGACCCGGGTTGAGGCTGAGTGTGAACAGGCCCTCTGCTAATTCCCGGGTCATCTTTTCGAGGGTTATTCCCGGGTCCGAGCCGGGTAGCCTCCAATCTGAACGATGTGACCCAGGGTTTTTCAACCCGGGTCTCACCGAAACCTATTGAAAACACAAAAAAAAACCAAAAAAAACTTACATCACAAGAGGAGCCAATCAAAGCTCCTCTTGTGATGTTACCATGGAGACCCGGGCAGATCGGAGATCAGTGTGAACCCGGTCAACCTGGTAATTGGCTGGGGTGGGGGGCTCTGTCCCCCAGCAATATCCTCGGTTCATATACCCGCGATATTGCTGAGGGGGCCAAGTGAAAGTGGTATAACATACCTCCCAACATCCGTGATACCTGCTGCAATACCGTTCCGCACCAGTGCGCACAGCACCCATGTAATAAAACATACGTCACAAATTTCCCACCCGCGGTACAAAGCTGTATGCAGTATCAAGATGGACGCTGTTAGAACCACGGACTGGGCAGCAAATTGTATCTGGAAATGGTTTTACACTGATGCCACGTAGTTTACTGTGCACAGTTTATTTATATGTTTTAGGTGAAATATGTTTTTTATCCAGATTGTGCATTGCTTACAGTTTGTTTTCCTATAAGTAAACAGATAGCAAACATCTTATTCTGGATTAATGATAATATATATATACATATATTATATTTTATAACTTTTGTGTTCTACCTTTGCTGTGAATAATTGTAGTATTTATTGTTTTTCTATATGCAATTGTGTTTTTTTTTTGCTCAGTTCCGAGAGCTTGGTTATTGAAGCTGTGCTGTTTTTCATAGTGACTGCCTGCATTCACAAGATACTGGCATTAGTAACTGTAAACTAATTTAATGCTGTTTATCATTAGTGACACAGTTTGGAATGGACCTTGTGTGATTTTTATGTTGTACAATGCCAAAACAGTTGATCGAGCTTTGTGATTTAGTCTTAGCTGTAGGTGTTGCTTAAAAGAAAATATTTAATGCTACTCATAATATAAATATATATATGTAATACTAAGACATAGTTTTGAGCACTCATTTAGTAAACACATACAATGCATATATTTGTTAATTTGATAAATATTATAAAATGCTAGTCTTAGTATCATTAGGTAAAACAATAAAAATAGTAACATCAGCAATAATAATAATTGGAATTAAAATACAAATTGTGTACATAGACCAGACTCAGACAGAATCCACAGCAGGTATTTAAATCCTACAATCCAGCCATAGAGAAAACACCCTGGACTTGGCGCGCTCAATTAGCCTCATCAGTAGACCCATGTCCACTAAATACACCAGTTATGTATTGTATAAACACAGATTATGTATAAGGTTGTCTCTGCTCATTAGCACAGCAATCTGTATGGCCAGTTTTTTTAGTTTAGGTTTTTATGATTCTTTTCTCCTTTTGTACTTATTTTCTGGAGTGAATGTTATTGAACAGGGGTGACCCTGTTTTCTGATTCAAAACATGGGAGTACTTGCTCAGGACTCCAGTTTCCTAGATGATCCAATTCACCAGAGGCCAGGATGGATACTTCGTGTCACCTACTTGTGACCTTGGAAATCAGTCATATTGTCTTTGAGTATTTCAATTACCATGTCTAGATTATCAGTGTCCAGCAAGTCTATTCAACGTGAAAATACATGTGTACATTTACAAAAAATATTGCACTGAAAGAACACAAGGTATATGACAATTTACAGTATGTATTGGCCATCCCAGGCTCCTAATGTGACCCTACAATGCCGTTCACTAGACTTAGAAACCTTGAACATTCATTAGATCTACTATGTTGATGCAGCAATAAAGACCATGGCTAAATGTGTAAAAAGTACACACAGTCCAGAGCCTAACTGACAGCATTGTTGTTTGTACAGCACACTGCTCTTTTTGTGCTGTATTGTTATATTTTTTATTCAGAAATATTATTCATTCCGCATATCCACATCCAAAACATGTTAACATTAACTGAAATAGGACTGAATTATCTCTAATTATTATTATTATTATTATTAATCTTTATTTATGTGGCGCCACAAGGTATCCGCAGCGCCGTACAAGATACAAAAATACAACACAGACAGTATACAGGGGTAGAACAGTACAGTAAAACGAGTATAACCAAGACTTCAGTATCTCCAAACATTGCAAGTACAGTGGTGTAGGAGAAGAAGACATGTAGTTGAGACAGAAGGGAAGAGGGCCCTGCTCATAAGAGCTTACATACTGATGAGAGGGGAAGCAGACAGCAGATACAATAGGATTTAGTAGAGGGGATCAAACGTGAGTGGAGACAGGGAGTGAAGGTGAGGAGAACAAGGAAGGAGAAGGTGATGTGAATGGCTGGCAGGCATTAAGGAACAGGTGGGTTTTGAGAGCCCGTTTGAAAGTGCTATGATTAGGGGACAGACGGATGGTGTGAGGGAGGTCGTTCCAGTGGTGGGGGGCAGCACAGGAGAAATCTTGAATTCTGGAGTGGGATGCGGTGATCAATGTGGAGGAAAGGCGACGGTCATTGGCCGAATGCAGGGAACAGGCGGAAGTGTGGATGGAGAGGAGGTTAGAGATAAGGGGCAGTGAAGTGGGAGAGGGCCTTGTAGGTGACAGTATGGAGTTTAAAGATGATTCTGTAGGGGAAAGACAGCCAGTGTAGGGAAAGGCAGAGAGGGGAGGCAGAGGAAGAGTGGCATGAAAGAAGGATAAGTCTTGCAGCCACATTAAGAATAGAGCGAAGGGGGACGAGATGGGAGAGGGGGAGGTCGGTGAGGAGAAGGTTGCAGTAATCAAGACGGGAAATGATGAGAGTGTGGACGATAATTTTAGCAGCATCCTGAGAGAGAAAGGGCCGGAGGCGGGCAATATTCCATAGTTGGAAGCGACAGGATTGGGCAAGAGATTGAATGTGGGGGGCAAAAGAGAGGGAGGAGTCGAGGGTGACGCCCAGGCAGCGGAGTTGGGGAACAGCAGAGATGGTGGTGTTATTAACGGTGATGGATAGATCATGGGGAGATGAAGATTTAGAAGGAGGAAAGACAATAAGTTCAGTTTTAGCAATGTTGAGTTTGAGAAAACGTGAGGACATTCAGGAGGAGATGGCGGAAAGGCAGTTGGGCAGAGGAGGGAGGGTGAAAGAAACGGAGATGAGATGTAGAGTTGAATGTCATTAGCGTAAAGTTGTTGTTTTATACAACTGGGATGCAGTGTGTTCCTGGGACTATGGAGGTATTTAAGATTTAGGGAGGTTTGGGTGTATTATTTTCAGCTTGTTCACATAAAGCAACTGATTTTCTTCTAGGAAAAAAACTTACCTCCTAATTTATTTAAGAAATTTAAAAATACTGAACATTTCTAGATGTATATCAACCTATGGGGTGCAGAAGCATGTCCCCTTTTCTTTAACGTGTTTGTTCATAAAAACATAAATAAGATGTTCAAAGTAATCAAATTAAAAATAGATACCATTTTAAAAATGACGTTTTATTGTTTTTGTGTGTTTATAACATTTTTATGTCATGCTTAATTTATATATGAAGGCAATGGCATAATATGGTAACTCAGGGAATATACTTTTAGGATGTAATATCCATCTGTTTCTACTGGCTCTGATAACTGGATAGAAAGCAAACATGAAGATATGGGAAAATACACAGAAGAAATGGTTCGAAGACATCTAAAAATAGGATATATTTTAATTTATTTTTCATATTACTGCTTCACAGAACCATGCCAGTGGTGATGAAATGAGCAAATTGTTTTGTACGTGGCAGATACACTTTAATCTAACCTAGTTATTGCGGAATGATTGTAGACTAGTGGTTTTCATCACAGGCAGGGACATTTCTGTTTTCCATCAAATATAAACTGTATTAGATACTTCTTTTTATAGCTGAATATCCTAGTAGAAATGCTATTCCAAACTGTTGGTGGTATAAGATTAATTACCTTTCAAAATGAATCAATTATTGTACATCTTTATAACACTTCTCTATGTATATTTAGGAAAAAGGGCTTCATAGGACACTTAAGTATGAACTAAGCTATAGACACTTGTTTGTTATTTTCTAAAGCTACTTGTAAATTATGACACCTTAATATGGCGTTTATCTGTGACTCTTCTAGTTTGTACAGCTGTATAATGCATATCACATTTACATACCTTCCAACATTTTGATATCTGGACAGAGTCAAAATGGGGGAGTGGTCACATCTATGTGGGGGCGTGATCACATATGTGTGGGGCTATGATCAACCCAGGGGTTGTGTCTAGCATTTATGAAGTGCTAGGCTGCCCCGTGCCTCAAATTGGGACTGTCCCACCTAAATGGGGCCGGTTGGGTGGTATGTTTTTAAATGTAGCTACTGTACTCCAAGCAGTTTCTACTACTACTACTGCAATGTTTATGTTGACTGGAAAAATCATTTATGTTTATTTGTTTAACCATGTTTTATAGTCTTAGATAAGTAGTGTCTGCCATTCATATATACAGTAATAATTATAAAGTTGAGGAGGGATTTTTAAAGGGGTTCTCTGCTTTTTTTACCTTAATGGATCCCCCCCCCCTTTGTTCATTTTAGACTGGTCCCAATACTAATTATCCATGTGCCGTCACTGTACTCTACTGCTGATTGCTCTGTGATTGCACTGTACTCTACTGCTGAAGTCTTGGCTGTTAGCAGTTATATTTGAAGCCTCTGACTGACTTTTCCGCAGTCAAAATTATTGAAATGTACTATAATATGATAGCCCATTTTAATGTGCTGTACTATGTTTTGTCATCGTTGTGTAGCACATTAAAATAATGTATAGGTTGTAGGAAAGAGTGGAGAAGCCAGAACCTTGGAACTTTATTAAAGACTGTTGGCATAACCACTAACTGCCAGTCACATTATATGGCTGTACTCTAACATTCCATGGCCATCCAGTCATGTGCACAGGCCATCTAGGATATGCTCTACCCCAATTATATTTCCGCCATCTCATTTTAAATTTACCTCCCCCTCCAATCTAACATGGTTTTGCCAAGGTTCAAAGTTACTCATTTGTTTTTTGTGTCAATTTCCTTACTGAATCAAGCCCATATTGTTTACTAAAGTCATTAAACTAGGTATTAATTTATAATTATTTCTACATTAAAGCTGCGAAGAAACGCTGGAAAGACAAAGAAGGAAAAAAGCAAAAATACATAAATATAATAATAATAAAAAAAAAAATTAGTATCTTAAAAGCATTGATAATGATCCCGATGAGTCCCGATTTGAGGGCTCTGTCTCAGTCCCACCATCCAGATCAGGACAACTTTGTCCCAATCATTGTTGAATGTTGTCAGGTATTTTGTTCACTGCTGCTCTGCATAGCAGCGGGGATCGGGTGCTCTGCGGATTGGTGTACACAGCAATGAGGGGGTTTGGATAGAAGGGGAGGAGAGAATGGGGCATCTTGATGTGCCCCTCCCCCTCCCGATGCTGTCTACCCAAATGTTGGGAGGTATGCATAAATGGCATATATTCTGTCTTGTTTTTTTTAAAAAAAATTCACTTGATTATTGTTTTTTTTTACCAGTTTTTTGTTTTTTAAATAATGTTTTACAATATTTGGAGAAAAATAACTATTCTGCTTTGACCATATGGTATTTGGGAGAACATTATTAATAATCTCATAATTATCTTTTTTAACTTCCTTCACTATTTCATTCTCTACTTATACATAACTAAACATCTGTGCACAAAAAACCCAAGGGCCTAAATTCATTAACATCCACATCTACTAAAAACTATTACAATCCCCAAATGTTTAGAATGAAAACGAATGCTCACTCTTGCTCCATTACATACTGTACTTAGTAACACTGCTGCAGCTGCAGACCAAATGACAACAGTCAGCCGGGAGGTTCAGTGTCCCTCATCCAAGTTACTTTATGTTAGCCTGCTTAATACCGACCATACTCCATTCTGGAGTTTTAAGGTAGTAAGATAGTAAAGCAATTGCAGATTATTCTGCAACTTTTATATCCACCATTAGCACTTTAATTAACTTAATCACATTTTTGTTTTTTTTAAAAATGTTGCTGCTTTCTTATACAGACCTACCCATTGGATTTAATGTATACCCAATAAAGTATTATGCTTTTACTGTTTATCTATAGATCATATCAGAGTGCCCCAATAATACACTTCCCTCTTGCTTCCTTTTCTTCTTGTATCTATGAGTGTTTGGGTGCACCCTCCAAGATTATATGAGTCAATCATCTTTAGAAGTCCACATTTATCCAGACTAATTTAGGGATGTTCTGATGAATTAAACCTGGTGCGGTTGATTTAGTTGATGTTCTGATTAATTAAACCTGGTGTGGTGGCTTAGTGGTTAGCACTTCTGCCTCTCAGCACTGGGGTCATAAGTTTGATTCCCCACCATGGCCTTACCTGTGTGGCGTTTGTATGTTCTCCCAGTGTTTGCGTGGGTTTCCTCCAGGTGCTCCGGTTTCCTCCCACACTCCAAAAACATACTGGTAGGCTAATTGGCTGCTTTCAAATTGACCCTAGTCTCTGTGTGTGTGTGTGTGTGTGTGTGTGTGTTAGGGAATTTAGACTGTAAGCTCTAATGGGGCAGGGACTGATGTGAGTGAGTTCTCTGTGAAGTGCTGCGGAACTAATGGAGCTATATAAATAGCTGATGATGTTTTACTGTGTGCAATATATGCAAGTAAATATGCTGTATATTATACATATATATTGTTTATTTTTCTAGTAGTGGATAGTAATACTATACCTCGGCTACTTGGCTTGATATCAAAAACACATAAGATAAATATGCTTAGCTAAATAATTCTTTAATTTGAGGTAGCATTAACGTTAACAAAAATAGCAGAGATTAGTCATGGAACGATATCAGGATACAAATGATCCAGAGATTTACAGTACTTGAGCTAAAAAAGATCATTGATTTCTTTGCTAAAGACTTTTACATTGAATGAGATTTGCAAAAATCAGGTTACTGAGGGTCTAGGAGAATCAGGATAATCAGGCACTTGAGAGTTGATCAGAAGTTGAAATAGTTTAGAATTCAGAGGCTTGCAGTATAATCACTATAACCTGCTTACAGTGAAATCGTCTCTATTAGAAACATGTAGTGCCCCATTTAGTTAATATCCATTTGGGTATAATGAATGTTCTAAAGTGTTTGATGTCAATGTCGAAATCAAATAATGTAGAGAAGTTTCTTTGTTTTTCTTTGTACTGGGGGGAATGCTTGATATATTTCTCCTTCCTTTCTGCAATTAGTAGGAAGTTACACAACAATATGAATTTAATTTGTTATGTAATCAAAATGCGTTGGTTTGGTTGTCAACTTAAACCTAACTATTTATAGTGGTTGGGAATTAGTCTAACATTATGTCCATTGTGCTGCAGATTACTCAGAATTCCAAAGAGGTCACATGTCCAACAAGGCGGGGTGATATTGGCCAATTGTCCTGATATCACAGGATGTGTAACCCCCAGATATTGTCCAATACTAAAAATTGATTGGTTTATTAAAAAGCATGTTGGAAATGCAGTTGGAGGATGACCGCTGTCGGGATGTGCTTGCAGTGCGCATTAACGGATGACCTAGCTATAACCACACTAGCAGGCCCCAATGTATGTCAGAAGTGCCCCTTAATTGCTGTATCTCATCCAGTTTGGCCACCTAATATGCATGGTCAAATTTGACGGTAATCCTATTTCTCTGCCCTCAGATCAGGATCAGTTCATTTGTAGCAGCTTAACCATTCCCCTAACAATCGCCTCCTTAGTTAATTTCTCAGCACTAACCAAGGGTGCAGAGAGTATGGGGATAGGTACAAAGTACCTACACCCGGGTCTCCCTTGGGGAGCAGATGCTGGTGACAATGATGGGGCGGATTGGGTTTTGGCCCATTTACGGCCCAGTGTGAGCCAGATTGTGAGCAGGGTAAAGTGACTGCTAATTATGTTTCTGTATTGAGTTTCTGTGTCCTCATACTGTACAGCTCTATGGAATATGTTGGTGCTTCATAAATAAAAGATCACAACGATTACTCGGTTTGAAGGACTGTTTTGATACTGACATACCTATAAAATAAATGAATGTAATTTATCATTGTGGTCAAAAGGCTAATTATCTTCTGATTTACATATACACTATACGTGTAACTAGAGATGAACAAACTTGTGGTGGAATTTTGTGGCAGAACATCACAAAGGTGCAATGTTCCAGTGATACAATCCTCCATTTCTTCACCAATCGATGGCATGATCATTACACACTGTATTTGCAGATTCAGCAATGGGAAGAACTTTAAGGGGTATATTTACTATAGTGCGGGTTTGTTGCCTTTAGCAACCAATCAAATTCTAGCTGTCAATTTGTAGGATTCACTAAATAAATGATAACTAGAATCTGATTGGTTGCTATAGGTAACATCTCCACATTTTCAAATCCGCAGTTTAGTAAATATAGCTCTAAGTCTATAAAGAGAGCTGGAGTGACAATAGTTTAAATTTTTTCTGCTATATGGTATGGTTGGGGTATAGTAAGGGAGAAGTTTTTCGTGGAACATAAATGATAGGGAGAATTTTACACAGGACACTCAAGGCCAAATTCTGCCGGAAAACATGTAAAATTCCGCACCCAACTGCATAATGAGGTGAATATTCCGCAGAACAGTTTGAAAATTACGCTCATTTCTATTTCCAAATAAATGTGTCAATATGTTTTGCTACTTTTACAGTTTATTTTTAAATTGATCTGCTAGTACTAATACATTTTTTTTTTTCTACAGGTAACGTCTTTGATGTTTTTGCTGTTTCCAAGTAATAGTAAGAAATAATAACTTACTGTGCACCTGCCAAGTATAATTATTCCGTGTGTTTTGCTAAACTCATTTTATTAACATATACTTTTGCAGTAGCTGAATTCAGCTGGTTTCTCTGCCAACTTAGTCAATCAAAGTCATTTACTGGTTATAGTTTAATTCCTGGATTCCCATTTAGAAATAGCGCTTTATATCAAGCCAACTTGACAATACATATTAAGATATACATTTGCAATTATTTGCTTAGTTCCTAATGTGTTTGTGTCCGTTGAAAAAACATAAATTTAGATAGATATGAGATATATAGAGACAGATAGATCGTTCTATGTGTCTAATATACATTTGTCTAATATATAGCATTATATCTCTTACTTTTTGTTTATTTCATTTAACCTGTCAGATACTATATCTATTTATGTAATATCTATTATCTATCTATCTCATATCTATCTATCTATCTATCTATCTATCTATCTATCTATCTATCTATCGCATATCTATCTATCTATCTATCACATATCTATCTATCTATCTGTATATCGCATATCTAGTATCTATCTCATATCTATCATCTATCCCATATCTATCTATCTATCTATCTATCTATCTAATAATTATCATCTATACCATATCTATCTATTTATCTATCTATCTATCTTTCGCATATCTATCTATCTATCTATCTCATATTTATCATCTATCTCATATCGATCTATCTATCTATCTATCTATCTATCTATCTATCTATCTATCTATCTATCTATCTATCTATCTCATATTTATCATCTATCTCATATCTATCTATCTATCTATCTATCTCATATTTATCATCTATCTCATATCTATCTATCTATCTATCTATCTATCTATCTATCTATCTATCTATCTATCTATCTATCTATCTATCTATTTATCTATCTCATATTTATCATCTATCTCATATCTATCTATCACATATGTATCTATCTATCTGTCTGTCTGTCTGTCTGTCTGTCTGTCTGTCTCTCTGTCTCTTACTATTTTAGGGACAATGTTATTGAGTTAATTTAATGTAACCTGTCAGATACTGTTTCGGAACAGTTCAGCATGTAAATCATACATACATACATACACTCATTCATACATACATACATACATACATACATACTTACATACATACATACATACATTCATACACACATACATACATACATACATACATACTTACATACATACATACATACACACACTCATACATACATACATACATACTTACATACATACTTACACACACATACATACATACATACATACATACATACATACATACATACAGTACAATATAAGTGTGCATTGAATAGCCTAGTGCTCAATGTGTTTGTGTCCAATGTAAAATGTAAAGTGTTGTACCAGTACTCTTCCTATTACCCCTCCCCCCATATAATATGTACAGGACTGCACTGTTTTTATTACTTTTGGCATCTATCAGAAGCAGTAATTCAATTTTCTGAAAATAAAAACCTGCGCTGACTGCTCCAGTGCCCACAATCTATCTACTGGCACAGGTCTTACAGCCGGCATCCAATGCTCACTAGTGACCCAATAACAGCCACACATGCCAGCGTCCAAGAATTGTGTTAATTTCCCTTTCATACACCACAGTCCCTGATGTTTGCTTAGGCTAAGAGGCAGTGATGCCTTTTTATCATAACTTGTTATTTCAATGTCTCCACTATAATAAAAACAATCACATATGCAGATCTGTAAGCAGTAAGTGTGTTAGTGTAAGCCTTAAAAGATCGTCACAAACCTGAAGATCTATCTAAGAGGTACTGCATCAACCCAATACTGCATATGTAACAATATAAATACTAAGGCTCTGCTTTACAATTACACTGGAATATATGTAAATTGTATAGAGAAACAGAAGTAGGTTATACGGGGCTGAAAGAGTATAAAAATGAACCAAACTATTTAGGAAAACATTGTATTTATTTCTGAAAAGAACATAAAAAACTGTTTTTTGTTTTAATGGGTTTTAAAAATCATATCAGATAAATGGCGGCCGTCGTTGGCGATATATTGCAGAAGACGTTCCTGGAATTTCTCCATCACTCTCCGGGTCATATCAGGCGGAATGACTTCGATTTCCTGTCTGATCCTTTCCTTCAAATCCTCACTTAATCCTTGAACCAACATCATTTTGTAAAGATGTAATTTTTAATTGGCATGTAAAATTCTCCTCAAACTCCGATTTGATATCCTCAGTGCCATGACATGCTTCTAAGCAGATCACCTTGGTAATTGTTGAATGGATGCTCTCACTGCTTCCACATTTTCTGGCGTTCTAGCGGTCCTAGGTCTGCCAGGTGATTTTCTTTTCAGTGTGGATCCAGTTGCCCAAAGATTAGAAATCCATAGCAAAATCGTTTTCTGATCTGGTACAGATGCATTTCAACCTGGCGCGAAACGTGTCAGCAGCGCTCTCTGCATCGTTATCACAAAATGGTTGTTCTCATAATACGGTTAAACAACAAAGCCCGTATGTTCACCGGTCCAATTCATGATGGGTACTAAAAACGGCAGTGTAGAACCTAACAAATTAAATCTACCCCACCTCTTTACCCCCACTACAGCTCACACAGTGCCCCCTCGAATTATGGGAGATCTTTATGCCCCAACCTGTATAGTCATAAAATTCCTATGACAGGCAAAAATAATTCTTATGCACACTAAGGGGGCACATCAATAAGGAGCGATAGTTCCATAGTTGCCTCATGCGTTCGTTTGCTGTAGGCAACTATAGTACTGATCACATGATAAAAGATGCTTAAATCTGCTAACTTCTGCTTGTACCTCTAGGAGGTGCAGACAAAAATGAGCAAATCCAGGATATTTTATCACACGATCAGTACAGCAAAAATAACGCACTGTAACAATGAACACCTTGCTCCTAATTTAATCTCCCCTTTATGTATATATTTATACGCATGTATTAGCCTTCATTGTTTTAATAGCATTTCCTTGTAGTACTTTTGTATTTTTGTCATTTTTTTTCATTTTTGTTTTTAAATAATAGATGATTGTAATGATCAAACCTGGACCATGGACCGTTTAGTCAAGCTTGCATGTATCGCAAAAGTTATATGAGATTTCTGATAAAGCCAAAGAACTATCTAAACCATCAAACATAAGAAGACATATATGAATGCTATATCTAATTTAAGCACAGACAAACAGGAAATAGAAAACAAAAGCGGTTATTAGTGAACCACCCGTTCCCTGTACAGTTGAGGCCAGCTTGTGTATACCAATATCATGACAATGCAACCTATAAATTCAGTTCCCCAGTCTTGGAACTAGTTCCTAGTAAATCTATAGCATGCATTTGTGATTAATCAGTTCTCAGTTGAATGATGGGCTTTATTCTCATGAATATTTATATTAGTCTACAAAACAGGTGATAGTTGTAGGTGAGAGTTGGCCTTTAACCAAACAATGGGCTATGATAATTACTAAAGGCATAAGAGACCCGCAATTAATAAAGCCTGGCTCAAGTGCCCTGGGCAAGTGACATTAAGTACAATCAATAATAATAATTTTACTACTAGTATTTCCATTTAAATATGTAAAATAGCTATGATAAATTGTTCAGTTGTAGCTATTAGAAGGTTTGATTCATTCTGAGTTGTACAAGGATCTTTTGAAATCACATGATCCACCAACATTTCCTGTCACTCTCCAGTCTCCAGTGCCATTGCTCACACAGAAACAGGGGTAGCAGTGTTCTTGTCACTTTCCAGTCTCCAGCGCCATTGCTCACACAGAAACAGGGGTAGCAGTGTTCTTGTCACTCTCCAGTCTCCAGTGACATTGCTCAGTGCCATTGCTCACACAGAAACAGGAGGGATTACAGTGTTCTTGTCACCCTCCAGTCTCCAGTACCATTGCTCAGTGCCATTGCTCATACAGAAACATGAGGGGTAGCAGTGTTCTTGTCACTCTCCATTCTCCAGTGACATTGCTCAGTGCCATTGCTCATACAGAAACATGAGGGGTAGCAGTGTTCCTGTCACTTGACAGAAATTGACGGGAAATGACTGGAAATTAATGTTATTGAGGTTAATAATAATGTAGGAACAAAAAAAGAGCCAAATTATGTGATTGTAGAGAAAAAATAGGTATTCAAAACCAATACCAAAACCAAAACACACGAGGGTGGTTTTACCAAAACCAAAACACAAAGTTAATCCAGATCCAAAACCAAAACACGGAGGTCAGTGAACATCTCTAGTTGTAACTATTCTCTCTTGTAAAATTTTTAGAATTGAGAACGAGTGACATCCAGTAAATTCCCACATGGTCACATTGGTGCTCATTAGTGACCACACACTGTGGACTTACTTATAGATAGCATTGGGGTAAGCCATCTCTTACATTTAACAAGGGGTGTTTTTATTTTAAAATAAGTTTTTTCCAGTTTTATTTCTCTTGAAAATACTGTATCTTTAATTTTGTTGATCATTATGAAAATGGACAGAAAACCCCCACAATTCCATGTAATTCCAAACAAGAAATAACAAATAAGAGAGTATAGACGGTAAGGGATCTGCGTGAAGAATGTCAGATGGAGAGAATAAGAATACGATTAAAATGGAAAGTAAAGAAATTGTTTTCTTAACCATAGATTAGGAAATGGTAAGGTACCAATGAGGTTTCTCCCCTGGGATATCTGAAACAAATGCAGTGCAGGATTGAATGGGAAAACATTAAACAGTTTAGGACACAATATGTGATGAATAATGACCTTTTAATACCCATCATTCAACCACGATAAGCGTTCAATGCAAAAACAGCCATTTTGCCTCAGTAAAGGTTCCCGTGTCTTCAACACCTATTCAGTACACAACGCATTTATAATTGCATGTCATTGTTAATGAGTTCTCCCGTGAAAAGGGTATTTACATGCCAGGCAATACATTGACCCGCAGTGTCAAAATGAACAGAACAAAGGTCACAGTTTTTCCTCTAAACCGCTGTACACAACAGGCAGCGTAAATAACATAGTAAATGGCGAAAGATATAATGTGATAAACCCAGTATCTGGCAAAAAGCCTGGTTGAACAAGAAACAATAACAAAATAGAGGCATCGTTTATCAATAGGTCCCCTTTAAAAAAAAAAGAAAATCTCTAATTGCTGCAATTTACCATTAAAATATTGCATGGGCGGCTGAGCGATACTCAGATGTGATGTAGGCTGGGGTGGTAAGGGTTAAGATTTGAGTTTTCAGTTTCACTTGTCAATAAAAAAATAGATATAAAGTAAAACAAAATATCTAAAAACCTTTAAACATTGAAACTTTGAATAAAGAATTTTTATAAATGCTTTTCTTCTGTTAGGGTGGTGATAACAGACCAAGTATTTTGGCTGTACTTGATACTGTCTACAAAACCATGTCAACCAATCGGACACGTGTTTTCTGCTTTCCTTGTCGAATGGGCACTTGACAGATAAAGGCTCATTTGGAATTGGTTTTTGTGGTTCAGTGGAAATGTTGGACCTAATGTAACGTTTGTAAAATATTTTAGAGAGGCTGACTTCGAATTGTGACCAGAACACCCCTTCCTGCACTCCCAGGACTAAATAGGATGTCTACAGGGTGAATGATGTATGTCAACACAGACGATGTCAAAAGCAGATCTTCAGGTCTGATCGTTCCCATAAAGATTGGAACCAGGCTCTATAATGTACACTCGCATTGAGTACTTCACAGTGTATGCACTAAACACAACTAAATAAAGAGTAAGAATGTAATGAAATAAAAAAGGCAAAAAAATCAATTCAAGTGTCAGAAACTTGTTGTTAGTTAGAAGTAATAATCCCCTACACTGCACTACCACAGTTTTCTGGATAGGACCTGTACGTCATACCAGCCACTGTTGTTTTGGAATTCATATGAACATGGGAGTACCTGCAGGTGGGTGGGGAGAAGTAATCCCAAAGGAATCAAGTGGGGCTATCCTGGGATTAAAATTTCACTCTTTTGTGGGAGAATCCTAAGTGTGTAAATGGGATCCTCTTAGGCCTCTCTGCACTGTTGGACAATAGTTTCCTGAACTCAGAATATGAGGATTAATGTTCAGGAATAAAATAAAGAATCCTCAAAGATCAAGTGTCGTTGGAACACAAAAGTCTAATAAAATAAAGTAATATGTTCACATTAGATTAATATATTTTGCAATTACAGCTGCTCCTTACAGCAGACAGGATTGATCAGGCAGTAGTCCCCTCAGTTACATGTTTCCAGGTAATCTCCTTCACCAGACATGCAGCAGACCTAATGGTCAGTGTGGTGAGGGCAGTATATCTGTAGGGGGAACATTATGACCTTTGACACAGTTTGATAAGCATTTGTATAAGAGCACAAGTTATGTGCAGTGCAAATAAATACGGTATCCCTAAAAGTCATTTAAAAATTCAATGATGGTGCCTAAGATATGAATCAATATATATGTGTATCAGGGCGCAGGACACAAATGTGGCTCTTTAGACCTGTTTATTAGTTTCCATGTGGATTGGAACCAAGTAACTGAGCGCTGGGCAATAGCTGAAAATAGCTCGATCAGTGCTAAAGTCACAGAATGGGTAAGAAAAATAATGGCAATTATGATGGGATTACAAAGGGATGGGTTGGTAGGAATGTAATTAATTTAACAGAAGTAAATCCTTAATTTCAACATAGTTTAGACAAAATGTTAAGGAAACACTTCTGCCAGTAAGTCTAGAGATATATAGCGCCACACTTCTGCATTCTGCACACTGCATTCAATTTCAAGGCAGCGTTCTGGCAATTAGAGTAGCAGAAACCAAAAGGTAGCTTTATCAATCCCTCTAAAAAGGGAAAGTGGAGGTATTGCCATAGCAACCAATCAGATTCTAGCTATCATTTTCTAGCATGTACTAGATAAATGATTGCTGGAATTAGAGAAGCTCAGGCTCAGTTCCCCGAGAACCGAACACACCCGAACTTAGGGGATCCGAGTACCGAGCTGAGCCGGCTCGGTACTTTTGCGCGGCCTCGGAATCGAAAACGAGGCAAAATGTCATGGTTACGTCATCGGATCTCGCGATTTTTGGATTCCATTTCAAGATCCAACATAACGATAGGTGGGAGGGAGGGCGGGCCCAACGATAATTCCATCTTGCACCATTTTTCTTTTCTGCCACTGCTGTGTGCCAATGTGTCCTAGATGTGCTAGGAACTGCCGTGTGTTTGTGTCATTGCTCTGTCGCTTACCATCCAGCCAGGTCGCTGCAGTATTTGTCCGAAAGTGTATGAAAATTATATTGTGATCTGTGAGGTGGTAAAAATTTACTGCAAATGACTTGAAATTAGTGTTATTGAGGATAATAATAATAATGTAGGAACAAAAAAAGAGCAAAAATATGTGATTTTAGCATATTTTAGGATTTTTTTCTAAAAAATCCAAAACCAAAATCAAAACACACAAGGGGGGTTTTGCCAAAACCAAAACGCGAAGCTAATCCAGATCCAAAACCAAAACCAGTTCACGGGGGTCAGTGAGCATCTCTAGCTAGAATCTGATTGGTTACTATGGGCAAAACCTCCACTTTCCCTTTTTAGAGGGATTGATAAATTTACCCCTATTTCCCTTGGTTCCTGCCACATCCTGGGTCTCTATCCATGACAACTTAGGTCTAACAATGACAGTGCATACCGGAGCGTGGGGCCACCTTTAAGAGGCAACAGTAAGAAAAAGAATAGCCATAGAGCTAAAGAGCAAGTGGTTAAATAACACGCCAACCATTTCTTTCTTTCAATGTAAACACAATATTGCAATGATATATATATATAATGAAGAAGTTCTTTAAAGACAGAGCGAATAATCTTTTCTTGCACGTACAACATCATCTCCGGGTGATAGGTGTCAATGGAACAAGTAAAGTATCTGAATAGTTTTGCAATATGATTACTTCACAGAATGTTTGAATTACAGTAAACGTCGGAGTCAGAGGATACGTTTTACCGAGACAGCCAGATCAGGTCATTAACATGGTCAGTGGCTGGCTGGAGACGTACAGCAGGTATAGGTGATTACATCATGCCCTGCAGTTTTACTACAGGGGATGCGAGGACCTCTCAAGGTGAAAGGGATTAACAAGGATTTATTGGC
This sequence comes from Mixophyes fleayi, assembly GCF_038048845.1. NCBI lineage: Eukaryota > Metazoa > Chordata > Amphibia > Anura > Limnodynastidae > Mixophyes > Mixophyes fleayi. Next base: position 342,778,309 of record NC_134403.1, on the reverse strand, counting down.
CCATCTGTCTTGACAGTGGGTGGTTGCTTAAGTAAATAATTTGCAGTGTCCGGTTTCATGAGGTCTATAGTTTTTTTTTTCTTTGCATGTTTGGTAAATATATTACACGTAGGGGTTTGTTTGCAAAAGGTCACATTCTTATGAATGTGATTTTCATCACCATGTTTCAAAAGGATTTGCAATCTTTTACAAAGATTCAAGGAAATAATGGCCTTGGGAAATTATCAGATGCAGTCGTTTTTATCACTAATATTACGTATTTATATAGCAGTAGACATATCCTGTAGCACTACACAGATTGGAAAAATTACTCATAGGAAGTGTAGACTACTGTACTAGTCATGCAGTTCAGTTTTGAAAAAGCTTTATATTAATAGTACAGCCTGATTAAAAATCTAATTGCAATGTACAATTATTAAAACACATACATACCACTTGTGAGAAAGCCAGTTTTAAACTGTAAGCGTTTGTGTCTCCTTTACTTCCTGCTATAATGCCTTAGGCCAGTGGTTCCCAAACTGTGCGCCGTGGCTCCCTGGGGTGCTGCGACTCAAACTGAGAAAGTTTGGGATCCACTGCCATAGGCATTATTTAAATAAGCTATTTTGTGGGCTGTCCTGTGGGCTGAAGATCCAGTGACAATAATCTTATGTGATCATTCAGAATGAATCAAGTGACTGGGTTGAAATAGCTGATCTAGTAATTCTGCAGCCCCAGGTCAGTTACACTGACATACATAGCTGCCAACATCTTGATTGGCCGAGACTCCCCAATCTGCTCAAACCAAAACCGTTAGCCAGCCTATTATGGTAGTCCAATGCCCATGTCATTAAACTTGTATTTATATATTTGGCTTTAAACAACACTATACAGTAAACTTATATTTACTTTAATAAAATAAAATAAAAATTTGACACAGCCTTTAATACACAGGCTGCATTAAGAAAACAATATAAATAAAACATACAGGATGTTTAGTTCTCTATATAGATTAAATAAAGCATACATTTGTGTTTTATTCTTGGATAATACAATAATAACAATAACCTTCACCGGCATTGTTACTAATTGAAACGCAAGGAGTTAAGAGACCGGCAAAGACGCACAATGCTGGAACCTGCAGGAATTCTTGGCAACAGTAATTTTGATGTGAGTGTTTTAGCTGGAGCTGTCTCCTAAGACTTGCCTAATGAAGCAGACAAGCTCCTTACTCCAGTTCTCAACCCTTCCAGGTGTCTAGCATTTATTTAATAAGGATTTATAATGGTTAATACTAGTCTAGCATCTATTTTGTATTTTTTTTTTATCATTATCCTTTTTTTTTTTTTTTACTTGTTGTTTATAACATTTTTTTTGTTGTCTTATGTGTGTATTACCATTTAATGCAGACCATTATTATTATTGTTGTTATTTTTAATACAGTTCATCTTTGTTATCCTCCATTCTGATAAACTGCTAAGCAGCTTCCATGTCCTGATTATTGTATTATTTTATGTGGGGTAAGCTCTTGTGGTTTGTTTTTAATCATAATAAAAAGTTCTAACGTGGGTCATTCATAAAGAGTATGCTATAAAGATATTTAGGGCTGGAAAGGGATAATGATGGGGAGTGTGTAATGCAAAGGAGGACCTTATTTTTCAAGAAAGGTTAGTACATTCAGACAATGCGTCTTATACGGAGATGGATGTACGCTTGTTTGCGTAGAGTGAAAACTGCAATTATGTATACATAAAAGCTGCATGTATAAGAGCTTATGCAGAGTTGCACACATCTACACTTGTGTCCAGGGCTGGATTAAAGGAATGGAGGCCCCTGGGCTAAGGGGACCTCCATTCCCCCGTGAGGCCCCCCTGTGAGCCGCAAGGCCCCCCCTCTGTGATCTGCCCCCCGCCCTAAGCCCTTACCTCTTTCTGTTGTCCTGTCACTGTAGTCCTTCCGCAGCGCGCTGTAGGCGAGAGGGAGAGTAAGAGTGAGACTCACGAGATCTCCTCAGTAAGGAGACTACTGAGCACCGCAGAAAGACTACAGTGACAGGCTCAGCAGCATTGATCGGGCCGGGGGCACCCCCGCCCCTGCACCAATCAATAATGCTGCTGAGCACTGTCAAGGGCCCCCTAGATTCTCAAGGCCCCTGGGCTGTAGCCCAGTTAGACCTCCGGTTAATCCGGCCCTGCTTGTGCATCTCTGTACAACAGGAGAGGCGACATGGGGAAAGATGGGGCGGCTTAACTGAGTACAGTAAGGGTGTACTCACGTAAGTGCAAACAGATGCAGACCCACACGGAGACGCAGATACACCTGTCTAAGCGCTATCAATTGAAGTAGCCTGATGATGGCGGTCGCCAGCACAGCTTCTGATTGGCAAATTCTGGCAGCTGATCGGTGCTTTCTTCATTGATCTTGCATATAGTATTATTTAGCAGCTGGCACATAGTAACCGCACAAGTCACACATTCAGAGACCTACTGCAGGACTAAGGGTGCCCAGTTCCAAAACAGCATTGTGCTCAACAACCTTTGGAATGATCACCCACAGTGACACTGGTCTATGTGGTATGCGATGTCATTAAATCTGAAGGAATACCATATATAGAGTATATATGGTACTTGTTAATTATATAGGCTCCACTTAAAACATTGACTTGAGCAGGGAGCTGACCCAAGCCTCACTTCCTCACTTTCCCCAAGAGCCACACTTCTCACCAGCTATTTAAGGACATCGTGAATAAGGTGTACAGATGGAGAAGGCGGGGCATGGGGGTAATAACGAGAACTGCTATGGAGGACAGTGTAGAAGCTCATTCTCTCGGGGGGAATTCAATTCCCCATGATGAGCTGCCTGACCTCATAACAACATCCGGCTATCTAATTCTCGCGTTCTACGGTATCTGAACATCACTGATTTTCCAGTGCACCTCTATGGGGTACAAAGAAATGTCAGTGAATATATACCGCGGCGACATTGGTGTGAGGTCCAGCGGGTCATCATGGGGAGTGTTGCTGCAGTGTACACTCAAGGTAACCAATTACCTGTAAAGTTAACAAGTATGCTATATTCTTATGCCTGGCTTGTCACGTACAAGGGTATATGGAAGGCAAGTAAAACATACTGGGCCTGATTCATTAAGGAAAATTAAGTAAAATATTGAGTAAGTTTTCTTACTCAAGTTTTCTGGACAAAACCATATTTCAATGCAAGGGGTGTAAATTAGTTTATTATTTACCTAAGTTAAATACTGGCTGTTTTTTTCATGTAGTACACAAATACTTGATAGTTTATTTGTACACTGAAACGTAAAGTTGATCTACGACATGCCCTATTTCAATAGTAAATCTGCCAGCATATTTTAAACATTCTTGACAACTCTCCCAGAATGTCCGTGAGACTCCCAAAATTTGGGTTAGTCTCACGGACTTCCGGGAGAGCTGGCAAATCTCCCGCATCCCGCTACTGCCACCACTAAATGACGCGATTTGCAGTGAATCGCATCATTTTGGCCCCGCCCCCCGCAAAACGGCTTTTTTGTCGCGGGGCCAAAATGATGTGTTTTGCCGCCCCCCGCCCCCCAGTCATGCCCCTCTCCCGGAAAGAACTTTGAGAAAGTCGGTAAGTATGATTTTGAATTTACCTCCCCCTCCAATGTAACATGATTTTGCCTTACTTGCTTACTTTTGCTTAACTTTCCTTAATGAATCAGACCCATTGGGCTTCTCTCTATATATTAATACAAAGCATTGCACATGATTTAAGTGTATGATGAGTTCTTGTTTTCTTCTATCTTCTTCTTATTGCAAACACAACATCTGTTGTTTTAGAAATTGGTCTCTTAATCGCTTGTATCTGCATTGATATGTTCTCCTTTGCTGTTACACTGCAGCACTTGTTTATTGTTCTGCTGTGACAGCTATACTTTTGTTATTGTTGAGATTTAACACTCCTGCTCTAATTATTATCACGTACCATAGCTCTCTGACAGCCATAACTGCCATGTGTAATAAAAAGATGATGTGTCTGAAACATCTGCCAATTAATACCACTGTACCATCTGCGGTGTGTGGCGAAATTAAATAATTCACCTTTAATGCAGTGTCTGCCGCTTCGCAGAAAGTATGTGTAAATGTGTACTCTGATTAGTGATACAGTAATTTAATAATACATAGCTATAGATAGACACAGGTGTAAAAAATATTATTTCCACAGCAGTTGCTGGCTTGTGAAAATCTTTTCCGTACACTAAACTTACAACACTAGATATATGTACTATACACTAATACACTATACACTAATACAATTATCTATTTTTTTTAGGAGGGGCAATTTAGCATAGCCGTACACCTCCATCAATCTGATTGGTTGGCCACACCTCCTCCTTTGCTCTGATCAGACATGGTGGCATAGAAACCGGCAGTGGATGATACCCGGCTGTTCTGATTTTGTTTAAAACATGATGAGAGCAGCTGGGCAGGATCCTTTGCCTGCCTCTTGGCCGCTATGCAAATGTATGTAGTGTCCTGCTAATGGGTGTATAAGTTATTTTCTTTCCATCTAAATAATAAATGAGATGAGCAGGTTTCTAAAATATAATATTTCTATAATTTATTAAAAAGGTATTATACATAGATACAGCCATACTGGACGAAGCAGACATATGCCCAGGGTCTCAAATGCCAATTGACACCCTATATTTGACTAACTTATACTTTTATAGAATATGAAAGTCCTTCAAAACACACCTTCCCAGCTTACATCACTGCTGGCACTCTATCATTAAAATAACATATTCTATTGAACGGTCATTTATATGGACATATCCGGCAATGATTGCTTAATACAATCATGTGACCATGATCTAATCTGTTTTGCTCATGAATTGTGCAGTAATGAAAAACATGTCTCTTGTTATGCGATATGTGTTTTTCTCCGTTCTCTTAAAAGCACAGAAACAAATTCAAGTTTATTGGTTCATTCTATTGAACTAATTGATAATATAGGGTTTTTGTTAATTATTACTTCGACATGGGTTGGGGGGATTGCTGATCTGCAATGTATACTGTCAAGCTACAAAATTCTCTATAGGGACTGGAGGGTGGGTTTCTGGTTACCCCCCTCAGTGTGTTTGGGGTTGTTGCAATGAAACTGCCCTCTAGTCTGTTGCTGGGGTCCTTATAACATCTCCGCTTGGAGTGAGATAAGGCTGGGGAGATGCCTACCACACCTCCTGTAGCTATGGGGGTTAGGGGAAATTGCAAAATTGTCTCTGAGCCATTAATTTCCCCCCTTCCCTCCCTGGCCCAGAAGTATAAGTATGCACTTTAGGTAGAGCCAGGAATGAAGGATTTCATTTATTATTGTACCACATTGAATGTAGCCGGTATAGGACATTCAGTAGCAGATTGTGTGCTACTACTTTTTTCTCACTGATCCAAATCACCAGGGGAAGCTAGACATAGTGCAACTATGCAACACCGCATCTGTGAACACCAGTTTAAATTCATAGGTATAGTTTTATTATACCACACATAATAGCACATTGAGAGAATCTACTGATGGAGCCAGTGTTATCCCAAAAGGGAAACTTATTTACAAAGTGCATCCCCCCTCTCGATGAGTCATCATATTCTAATCTCACCTAGGAATGGGTTTGTCTGAAATCTCTCTTTGGGATAATGCTAGATACTGTCACGGGCACTAGGAGTCTTTACCCAGGGATCACCAGATGATGGACTTACCAGAGCAGTATAGGTGGTAATATGGTACTCTGGTAGCGGGGTGATCACGGAACAGGAGACAGCAGCTGGTAGAGAATGCTCGTGGAAAGTCTATGACTAGCAGCACTGGTAATATGTAATAATAGTACACGAGGAACTGAATGGACAAGGGAAACGTGAGGGTAGTCAGTGGTCTGCGGATAGCAAGTTGTACCACTGCTATAGTGAGGAGGAATGTCCAGAAGTAACGAGGAGGTGATGAGAGTCAGCGGTCTGCGTTAGCAAGTTGTACCGCTGTCTAGGTGAAGGAATGGAATCCGGGTGGAGGTATCCGGGAAGTCAGTGGTCTGCGTTAGCAAGTTGTACCACTGCTATGTGAAAGGATACGGAAACAGGTGACTCAGGAAACAGGGAACAGTGGTCTGCCACTAGCAAGTTGTACCACTGAATATATATGTGAGGAGGAGCACGGGGAGAGAAATGCAATGCAGAGTATACACGGGCACACTGAACTTGATCCCACGATGATATGCACAATATAGTAATGACTGAACAGCACTGCACAATAATACAAAGTCACAAGAACTATCCAGGCAAAAGGTAACACAGTCAGATGATGGCAATAGTCTCAGCAGATAGTAAACTCCAGAGGAGAACAACTCAGTCCAGCAAGATATGCAATACACCAGCACAGTCAATGAGAAGTATGCATACCGTGGTTCAGGAGAGCAGACTGTCAGACAGAAGTGCAGAGATACCTGGACGGCGGGAGGCCGGCAGGATATGAAGTCCCAGGAGGGTAGAAGCGGTAATCTAGTAGGTGCAGCGCACAGGTAGGTGAACCAGCAGGGATAGAAACAAATACTCAGGAAGCAGTAGTATATAGAACTGGACACCTGGAGAACACTGAAGAGTAGAGATGATCTAGACGAGATGAAAGCAGCGGGGCGTTGATCCGATGCAGACAGGCGAGTTGACACAAGCGGAGACACTGTAGAAGCACGGAGAGTGGATCAGCTGGCCGCAGACGCGAGGAGTACTGGAGGGTAGCGATGAGCAGGGAACTGCAGATACACGGAGGCAGCGGATAGGAATCAGCTGGGGCAGTCCCGATGAAACACAGGAGAGTTGAAGTGATCAGGATACTGTAGATACACGGAGGCAGCGGATAGGAATCAGCTGGTGCAGTCACGATGAAACACAGGAGAGTTGAAGTGGACTGCAAACTGAAGTAGCACAGAGGCAGCGGATAGGAATCAGCTGGTGCAGTCACGATGAAATACAGGAGAGTTGAAGTGGACTGCAAACTGAAGTAGCACAGAGGCAGCGGATAGGAATCAGCTGGTGCAGTCACGATGAAACACAGGAGAGTTGAAGTGGACTGCAAACTGAAGTAGCACAGAGGCAGCGAATAGGAATCAGCTGGTGCAGTCACGATGAAACACAGGGAAGATGAAGTGGTCTGGAAACCACAAACGAACAACAGGAATCAGCAGGAGCTGAACACACGAGGAAACACAGGAACACCTTCAGAGGCTCATGGGGAATGAGACTTCAAGATCAGGCAACGAGGTATTGACCTCAGGTGCTTTAAATAGGGAGTGTTGCCTGATAAGCCAATTAACTAAAAGGAACATGAACTGAAGGTTGAAAAGGGCTGCACATGCGCAGACCCTCAGGATGGTGGACGGCCACGGTTCCTAAACACACGAGAAGTAGCACTCACAGTCCGGTGAGTGACAGATACACACCTGTAGATTATTGTCTATTTGTTCTCTGGCCCTCTTCTCATGGGAGGGCTAGGATAAATTAATGGAGGGACAAATCTCCAGACTCGGTCAACAGGCTGCTAAGACGTCAGTCACAGAGGACCTAGCACTCCCAGCGGAAATAATGATAATACTGCAGTATAAGGGTATAAATATTTCTCCCCCACTGGCAATGTAAGGGTGTAAAAACATCTTCTTTAGGCAATGAAAGGAGCACAAATACCTCCTCAGCTGGCAAAATTGGTATGTAAAATACCAGTCCTGCAGGCAATAAAAGTGTCTACAATTCCTCCCCTGCAGGCAATGTAAGGAACTACAATTCCTCCCCTGTAGGCAATGTAAGGGTCTACAATTCCTCCCCTTCAGGCAATGTAAGGGTCTACAATTCCACTCCTGCAGGCAATGTAAGGGTCTACAATTCCACTCCTGCAGGCAATGTAAGGGTGTACAATTCCTCTCCTGCAGGCAATGTAAGGGTCTACAATTCCACTCCTGCAGGCAATGTAAGGGTCTACAATTCCACTCCTGCAGGCAATGTAAGGGTGTACAATTCCATTCCTGCAGGCAATGCAAGGATCTACAATTCCTCCCCTTCAGGCAATGTAAGGGTCTACAATTCCACTCCTGCAGGCAATGCAAGGGTCTACAATTCCTCCCCTTCAGGCAATGTAAGGGTCTACAACTCCACTCCTGCAGGCAATGCAAGGGTCTACAATTCCTCCCCTTCAGGCAATGTAAGGGTCTACAATTCCACTCATGCAGGCAATGTAAGGGTCTACAATTCCACTCCTGCAGGCAATGTAAGGGTCTACAGTTCTTCCTCTGCAGGTCATGTAATGGTCTATAGTTGCTCTCCTGCAGGCAATCTTAGATTGTAAAACACCTCTTATCATTAGAAAGGTTCAGTGCCCTCTGTAGTTCTCTATTAACCCATCACATTCTAAACCATCTGTTAGCCAATCAAAGCTCATATGTGTACAGCCTTTACCTGCTCACTGTTGCGCTGTGAAAGCTTGAAGTATATTGTATATTCTGAAAGAATACTGAAAAAAAATACATTTCAAAGCGAGCAAGTATTTCTCTGCCTGGAATAGCAGAGAACAGGGCCAGACTGAGATTCAGACAAAAAATCCCAGTAGTCCTTGACATTGGTGAATCTTGATAAGTTAGATTTCAAATGCTTCAGTAAAATAAAAAAAAAGTTCCAACAGCTGGTTGTAATGCACATAGAAAATATGATTTGAAATACAAAGAATGGTTCAAACATAGACTATAGACTGCCACATAAATAAGGTGCTAACCTCTAGTAGAAAGTTGTGAAGAAACACTAACCCAGCATCAGAATGATTCAAAACTTGAAGTTGAGCCACCGCTGAGCTTGGTAATAGGTGTCTAAAATTGAAATGAGAACTAAACCATAAACAGACGATGTTGTGGAGGATGAAATTTAAGAACTATAAGAGAAAATACAGATTTTAAAAGAAATGATAAGAAAAGTGCAAGTGAAGTGATAATGAAAATAAAAGATTGGTAGAAGACCCAGCAGAGTTTAAGTATTGCAAACTGTTCATTCATGTGGAGATATATATCAGGGTGTAATAAATCACAGAGGTATTCAAGTAATTGGCAGAAAATGAAAGATACTATGGCACTGTTATTTAAACATTATTACACCTTCTCTATTGGTGGATTAAAAGTATGTACAGAGTAAAAAAAATATACATATTAGTGTGTAAATTATTTGCGTGTGTGTGTATAATACATATACATACATATATATATATATATATATATATATATATATAAATATATATGTATATATGTCAGATGGAAATGTAAAAAACTTATATGAGAATGCAAGTTAATGGAGTTTGATAGTTTTACAATGCAAGCAGTAGGAGAGGTCACAGTATGATTCTCCCCCATTCCCACTTCCACCAGTGCTTCGAATTATTACAACCACAAACATTAAATGACAATGACTGAGAACTTACCGTTTGCTCTTCACAGTTGTCATCAGGTGTTTTCAGTCACATTAGGATGAACATGTAGATCATCATCACCCTCATCACCATCACCAATGGGAACTGCCATTGTATATATCTTTATCTCTATGTATGTGTGTATATATATATATATATATATATATATATATATATATATATATGTTAACCCGTGCATGATACTCATGCATTCTAGTCAAATCAAGCTACTTAAGGTGTTAAAAAGGTTCTTGTCATCTTCATCGCCACACACACACGCCGCTAGGCTTTTATATTTTAGATAATGCTAAGAATTTAGTAGGTCAGTGTAGTATATAACTCTGCCCAGCAGGTGGCGCTGCAGCTTGAGCACTCTGTCACCCGGTAGTTTTTTACACACACACACACACACACACACACTCTAACACAGCATGTGTGTTCATGAGGTAAAATTCACTAACGAAAATGAGTTTGAGCCCTCAACTCGTAAATTTAGCCTTTACTACCCCTCCCATGGGGGGAAGGGGGGATGATGAAAGTTAACTGACTTCACTATTATAATTTTTTTGTCAAATAATATCAGTATACCAAATTTCAGGTCAATTGGATGAGCCCTTTCTGAGAAAATAGTTTTTTCCACACACACACACACACACACACACACTAACACACGCCGCTAGGCTTTTATATATTAGATAATGCTAAGAATTTAGTAGGTCAGTGTAGTATATAACTCCACCCAGCAGGTGGCGCTGCAGCTTGAGCACTCTGTCACCCGGTAGTTTTTTCCACACACACACACACACACACACGCCGCTAGGCTTTTATATATTAGATATATATATATATATATATATATATATATATATATATATATATATACAGATAAAGAAAAGGGGGGGTGGGAGCCTAATAGTGTATTGATCCAACAAGCGTGCCAAATATATGAAGAGACATGCGCTCATCAGCAGATCTAATATGCAGGTCCAATCTGGTATCCTTGTTGGACGTATGGAATCATCTCATAGATCAGGGAAACTTTGCATATAGTATATTAGTATTTCAAATTATAAAACTATAACCAATGTGGGTCCCACCACCACACTGCACACTCCACTTGTGATTAAGCCTACCAGAAGTATAAAAAGAAAGGCTAATCTGAGTATCTTATTGCTTGTCCTTCATCATCATCCTTCTTCAATAGTTCAAAATGTCCTTCCTCACAGCAAACAGACAGGGTGTGTCTGGTCTGTGTCAGTGCAAAACCTCCAATGATGGTATCTTTTTTCCACTTGACTATGTATGCATACACACACACACATTATATATATATATATATATGTGTGTGTGTGTATGCAGACATGCATACATACATACATACATACATACATAAATACATACATAGTCAGGTGGAAGGTCATTGGAGGTCTCTGCCCCCATGGTATTCCATATGGATAGAGCAAGATGCGTTACTGCGTTGTTATAACGCAATGAACCAGAACACACATGGGTTTAGTGACATTAGAAGCAATGGTTTCTACTGTAAGAATTGTTTACATGCATTAAACTAGCATTAAGGACGCTAATAAAATGCATGATAATCACTCCAGTGTGTACGGGGTCTAGTTAAGGAATATGTGCTGAATTGTTCTTCATTATTTCTTACTGAATCCTGAAGCTATGCCAGCACTGTTCTCTGATTATAATCATACCATATAATCTATAGCAGCGTACTCACCTGGAGTTAGAGGCAGAGAAGGCGATACATAGGAAAAGCATTAAATGTTAATTTAAAGGATATTTGAATTGCACCTTATTTATCACTGATTCATATGCAAAAATAATTATCAATGTACGCTGCTTTTACAATGTGGCCTGTATGGCATTTTGGGATTTTTGATCCATCTTACATTTACTCGGAAGCTGAAAATTGTAGCCTATAGAAATGTTTTCGATTTGTCAAAATATTGGATTTCTTTTTTGATTTTTTCTTTCATACATTTTATAGTATCTTCCCAGACTCAGCAGTTGGAATAAAGTTTAAAAAAACAACTATAACAGAAGACATCACTACTTTGAAATGTCTTCAAAGTGATTCTTGGAATTCTTCAGCTCTAGCTTTCGAACTTTTGGGGTAGATTCTTCAACTATAAATAAACTAAAACATTTGAGGTAAATTTTTGAAAGGTAAACTGGTTGGATCATGTTCAAGCCGATTTCAAATATGTTCAATCTCTTTCAATCTTAAATAATCACATAAAAATATTTTTACGGGCTTTCCAGTGACCTTGAGCTTCAAACTCGATTACAGAAATGGTCGCTGTTTGGATTAACAAAATTATTAAATACTACAGAATGCAGCCATTTAAGTTTGATCAGGCAGCATTTTGTAGTTTATTTTAAGATCTTTTAATCACAAGCTGCAAACTCAAACTTTGAACTCTGAACTCAAACTTGGAATTTCGAGATCACAGTTTGAAGATATAAAATAGACATATAATGATCAAACCAAAAACAAATTTCAATAATTTTGTGACTTGTTCAACCAAAAGTTCAATTCCATCAAATTGGACTGAACAAATTTCTCTGCAGCTTAGTTACAGCATCTATAATCTCTACTCTACCACGGTAAAAGCACCAAAGACATAATCACAGGCCAACTAACGGATTGTGAGATTATTTCAGGGGCCTGATACCTATCAATTTTCCCCAGACAATCTGAGTTTTGCTACTGGAAATTGCTCACACCTAATTATAATAAGATACTTTATCCATATTATTTTATAACAGCTTTACAGTATTTCATAACTGGGGCTGGGAATTCTGAAAAAAAACACACAACAAAAACCCCCAAACATTCCGTGTTACATGGATTTTCTGTTTTATTTCCCATTTCACTTCTGATACCCCTATTCATAATTCATTAATTGACTGAGTGCTAGGTGCTTTCCAACCCCATCAGCCAGCAGAAAACTGCTACAGTAAAAAAGTATGGAGAAAGAACGAGAGTTATAGAACATGTTGTATGCACCCAACTGAGTGGTGACTTCGACAACACCAAGACCATATGGACCAAGATGACCTTTAGTTGTGATAATCATACTTGCCTACTCTCCTGAAATCCCCCAGAGAGGAAGTTTGAGTAGACCACCCTCCTGGATCCTACTTCACGTCCTTATGAAGTGGACAGGACAGTGATGACTCAATTGTTGCAAGCTCCGCAGCTCTCTCCTGATAGTAGGTCCGTGTCCCAGTTGTCATGATAACCAGGACGTCACATTTCCCGCATCTCGGCGTCACCAAGGAAACAGTCGGGATGCTTTCGGTATCAATGCCGCATTCTGGCTACAGCTGACAGCCGGGCGCGTGCGCAGGCGGCCCTCATTAATTAGGTTACTCAATATTACAGGGCTGAGTCCCTAGGCTGTCATTGGTCCATTCGCCTCCCTGATGGTTATAGCGTTCACTACTTGTGGATTGCTGACCTACTGTGTGCTGTCTGTTTAGTCCTGATTAATTTCTTGTTACTGACTTTGGCTTTGTATTTGGACCCCACTTGAACTCTGATTGCCCTGACCTCTGCTTGTTATTTGGTTATCCCTGCTTGCTGCCAGCCCTGACCCTTTGGCTGATTACTCTGCCTGGTACAGACCCCTGACTCCGGCTAGCTTCTGACCATCTACTCCTGTCTGGCTACCGCCTCCTACCTATCAGCTGCGGTATTGCATACAAGCTTTGACTACACTGGGTTTAAGACCTGGGGGCATCCTAGTTATACAGGAAAGGCGGCTGCCATAGGCGAAGACCTTTGTCTCTTGTTCTGAAAGCCCATGTCAATAACCGCAAACCGTAACAGCAATTTATTGTAAATTGTATCATCATGGCCTACCTCCCGCTACAGGCTTACGTGAAATGCTTTGTTGCACAGCAAATAACAGGCCTATGATGAATCAAATTGTGCATGGTGTTAATTATTAAATTATGTATGTTTAATAGTAAATGCATCTGGGTTATTGTTAATATAAAATGCCCCCTGTTTTCTATAACAATATTTCATAACTGTATATTATATATACTATAGGAACATTATTATTATTATTATTAATATTTATTTATAAGGCGCCACAAGGCATCCGCAGCGCCGTACAGAGACAAACAAAATTACAATACAATGGGAGACAGCACAGTACAGTAAACACAGCAACTCAGTAAGCTCAATGCACAGCTAGAGAGGGCGGGGAAGGGGGAGGGAGGATCCACAAATGACGGGGCCCAAGAAGGAGGGCGCGGAAGATAGGGAGACCCCTAGGGGGGAGGAGGGAGCGAGAGTGGACGTGGGGTGGAGGACCCTCGAGGAGGAGGGCTAAGTAGCTGGAGAGCAGAGTTAGAAGTGGTGGAAACAGGAGGAGAGATGGCCCTGCTCAGAGGAGCGTACAATCTAAGGGGAGGGGTGGACAGACAGAGAGACGCAGGGGAGAGAGGGAGAGTAGGGGGACAGAGGCAGAAGATCAGGTAGGAAGTTAAGTGGGAGACAGAAAGGCTTAAAGAAAAAGGTGGGTTTTTAGGGCCCGTTTGAAACTGGACAGATCAGGGGAAGTTCTGATGGAGGGAGGGAGCTTGTTCCAGTGGAGGGGGGCAGCGCAGGCAAAGTCTTGAATACGTGCATGGGAGGAGGTTATAAGGGGGGAAGAGAGGCGACGGTCAGAGGCAGAACGGAGAGGGCGGGATGGAGCATGAATAGAGAGGAGGGTGGAGATGTAGGGCGCAGTGGAGTTGTCGAGGGCCTTGTAGGTGAGTGTGAGGAGCTTAAAGAGGATTCTGAAGGGGAATGGGAGCCAGTGAAGGGCTAGGTAGAGGGGGGAGACAAAAGAGGAGCGGCGAGAGAGGAAAATAAGCCTAGCTGCAGCGTTAAGGACGGATCGAAGGGGATCAAGATGAGAGTGGGGGAGGCCAGTGAGGAGGAGGTTGCAGTAGTCCAGGCGGGAGATGATCAGAGAGTGGATAAGGCATTTGGTGGCATCTTGGGAGAGGAAGGGCCGGATGCTAGCGATGTTGCGCAGCTGGAAGCGGCAGGATTTAGCAAGAGAGAGGATGTGGGGCCATAGGAGAGAGAGGAGTCGAGGATGACACCAAGGCAGCGAAGTTGGGGGACAGGGGAGATAGAGGTGTTGTCGACAGTGATGGAGAGGTTAGAAGGGGATGGGGTATGAGAGGGAGGAAAAACTATGAGCTCAGTTTTGGCAAGGTTAAGTTTGAGGAATCGAGAGGACATCCAGAAGGAGATGGCAGAGAGGCAGGCGGACACCCTAGAGAGGAGGGAGGGAGAGAGATCAGGAGAGGAGAGGTATAGTTGAGTGTCGTCAGCGTAAAGGTGGTAGCTGAAGCCGAAGGAGCTGATGAGTTCACCCAGGGAGGAGGTGTATAGAGAGAAGAGTAAGGGTCCCAGAACAGAGCCCTGAGGGACCCCGACTGGAAGGGTGGATGGGGGGGAGAGAGACCCAGAGGTGGTGACAGAGAAGGAACGGTGAGTAAGATAAGAGGTGAACCAGGACAGGACTGGGCCGGAGAGGCCGAAAGACTGGAGGGTGTGAAGGAGGAGGGGGTGGTCAACGGTGTCAAAGGCTGCAGAGAGGTCAAGGAGGATGAGAAGGAAGAAGTGGCCCCTGGCTTTTGCAGAGAGGAGGTCATTGGTGACTTTAGCCAGGGCAGTTTCAGTGGAGTGGAGGGGGCGGAAACCAGACTGGAGAGGATCAAGGAGGGAGTATTCAGAAAGGTAGGAGGTAAGACGGCTGCAGACGAGCCTCTCGAGAATTTTGGAGGCAAAAGGGAGAAGAGATATGGGGCGATAGTTCGAGAGAGAAGTGGGGTCGAGATTAGGTTTCTTAAGAATGGGGGATACGAGAGCATGTTTGAAGGAGGAGGGGAAGATGCCAGTGGAGAGGGAGAGATTAAAGAGGTGAGCGAGGTGGGAGCAGGTGGTGGGGGAAAGGGAGCGAAGAAGGTGGGAGGGGATGGGATCCAGGGGACAGGTAGTGGGGGGGGGGAGGATGAAATGAGAGAGTGGACTTCCTCGCCGGTGGTGGGACGGAAGGAGTGGAGGGGAAGGTGGTTGGGGGGAGGACAGAAGAGTGGGAGGGGTGGAAGAGAGAGTGGAGGAGGAGATTTCAAGTCGGATGGCCTCGATTTTAGAGGAGAAGAAGGATAATAATAAATAATAATAAACATATTTATTATTCAAATTATTTCCCTAGTCTTGTGTATATGTACCTAGTATATATTTTTTTGCAAGTCATGCTGGACAGAATTAGTGTGATTCCAGCACAGAAAATGAGAGTTAAGAATAGCTTTAGAGGTATATCGGTTCACAAAAAAACCCAAAGAGATGACAAAGGTTATTTTAAAGTTAATACATAGGAAACAATTTTTGACACCACAGATGAAGTTTTCATATCAGTTTCTTTTCAAAAATTGGAAACCGCTGGAGCCTTTCACAGAAACATGTAATCAAGTAATTGTCACAACTACCTATTCTTTAGGGTCTACCTAAAACATTTAGAAAAGCTGACTCAATTTTCTGTTAACCGACTTCACCGGCGAAAGTTTTCAGAAAGAAAAGTTTCCCAGACGGTAAATTCATATAAATATATAAGCATACATTAAAGCAAAAATATTGTTCGGTCGTCTTGGCAAGCTGAACAGAAATATTAAATGGCTATACGTCTGTTATTGGCCAATATATTAGGTTGTACAAAATGTTCAGGATTTTTTTCCAGGAATGTAAGTGTTTTTTTGTTTTTTCCGCTGCTTCTTAATGTTAAATGCGTGCACCCAGAATAGAATTCTCATTCTTTAAAACATTCATATACATCATTTTAACTCTGCGCCGCTCAGACATTTTCAATATATGCAGCAGCACATTCCTGCTGCAGTTCTTCATTTCCTGTCATCCTACATCTACCGGCTCCAGTTCTCTCCTTCCATGCAAGGCTGAACCAGGGATCGAAAGTAGCACATTGTATTGCGTATGCGGATAATGGAAAATTTAAGGAATGATCAGTCAAGAATGATTTGGGTCTCAGAAAAGAAAGATATGGTACACATAACCTATTTACACTTTTTTATTTTAGATAAATAAGTTCCTCTATTAACCACTTCAAGACCGCAGGGTTTTAGCCTCTTCTCGGCCAGACCGAATTTCACATTATGTGATGGATCGGTTCCAAGTGTATGTTATATAGTTGTTTGTTTTTTCTTTATTATAGAATATGTAAGCCATTCTTCTGGAATCGGATAGGATAAATATAATTTTCATTGCATTACATAGGGGAAAATGGGCTACAATATATAAAAAAAAAAAAATAAGAAGTTTTTTTTAATTGTTCCAGATAGGAGCTCATTTAAATATGTTGTCCTTCAATACAAAATCTCATATTTTTATGCGGGCACAATGCATTTACAGCGAGCATTTATGTGTCTAGCTTAAAATCAGCAGTGAATGCCTAGATCAACTTAGCTCCTCAGAAAAAAAAATATTTTGTATCACGGCATATATATATATATATATATATATATATATATATATATATATATATATATATATATATATATGCTGATCCATGTGTTTACCCATATAAACACACACAATAAGGCAAAAATATAATTTGCAATGCTAGCCAGGCATTTTGTAGCTCTGTAAATGACCCTTAGTAACTGCACACTGACCCCAGTTTATCCATACATAATGCCCTAGTAGAAATTTGTCATAGGTTTTATATACTATCTAATTAAAAGTGCAAAATTATAAATAATTGAAAAGTGCAACTTGTTCACTTACTTAGCTACCATTTTAAATAAAAAAAACACAGAGTAACCAAAATGCTAAAAGATGATAAACACCAACAAAATAAAAAAAAAAGTTATACAAATTGATGTCCCATTTTACATAATGTTCTTCGGAAAGAGCCAAGAAGATTCAGCATCTTTGTACGCTTTAAATTTCCAGAAATCGATACTTCATTTCCCGATGGAAAGACCATGTAGATGTTTCCAACGGGTAATGCTACTACTGAGGATCCTTGGATCTTTGTATATAATGTGGCAACCAGAATCATTTTGTAAGTCCTGAAATCCTGGAAATTGCCAAAGCCTAAGTGGTTCCGGAGAAGCCATCTGGGCAATGATTATAGTTCTCCAATGAACAATATATATTTTCCATTCCTGATCTCGCACTGTTTCAGTCACTAAGTGTTCCTGGATTTTGGACAGCTGATAATGTTGTTGTATACGCCTTGATTCAAAAAGATCAGATGCCTTTTGTTTCTCTTGAATAAACACTCTACATTACAGCTGATAATGGGTGTGTGATACCAAAGGTGATCCATACATTTCAAAACTGTTCCTCTCAATTTACAGGTTGTGGTGGTCACATGAACCCTGAGAAAGTGTTATTGATACTGAATTAGCTACAACCCATTGGCCTTAAAGCTATGTATTCTGGGATTTGCAAAGTACAATCAACAATTTATCAAAGACAATTGCTCCACCATTGCTGTATCAAAAGGTGGCAAATTCATGAGTGTAGAAGCAGTATCGACCTCTTAGTTGCCAAAAAAAAGACTTCTTCTGCGATGGGCACATCATCAAATTACCATATTCACAGATCATAAAGGTTTTGTCATGTCAGATGGAAACATTACTGTTCTTGGTTTGACTTCATTCTAACTTACCCCGCTAGGTCCAAGAATATTACATCTGATGTATTCTCTTTATCCTTTTATCTGCTGCGCCAAGAAGCTCCACAAGAATATTATACTTCTACCTCCATCTATTCTTCGAAAATGCTGGAAAAAATAGTTATTTCCACTGATCTCCATCCTAAGCTCTTATTTTGGGCTCATAACTGCAAGCTATCAGCTAATCTAGATATTAAGAAGACCTTGGAGTTGATCAGCAGAACTTATTGGTATCCAAATTTAAAGAAATATAAGACATATTGTGTTTGAATTTGGTTTGTTTGTGCCCAAAATTAGAATCCTCCATAACCTCTTAATGCTCCTCATTGCATTCCTGCTAAGTGATGAATTCATATTTCTACAGACTTTCTTATCATCAGCCTGCATGGAGTACTTCACATAGTGTGTTACCGGGTGGTACAATCTGTTTCCAAAATCTGGACAATTAGACTTATTAACTGGACTTTTCGTCTGATAATAATAAGTCACTTCTGCAAGAAAGGATTTTGTTTTGATGCAAAGCTTGACCATGATAGCGCTGTAATCATAAAATGTTAAATAAACAGGAGCAGGAGTAGCTGGAAGTATCCCGGAAACCAGGGGCCAATGAACTGTGATTCTCTAAGTTAATGCTGTATACCGATTGCTGAAGTACCAGATGCTCCTGAGTAATTAGAGATTCAACTCGTGACATCTAGGGCATCTCCTAGTAGGGGGGGGGAAACAGCATTTGTAGACACTTGGACTGTAGATGGAATCAGAGTCGTAACTTAAACTTTTAGTGCCTGGGGCTAGGAACAAAAATGCTGCCCCCCCCCCCCCCCCAGCCCTCAATTCTAACCATATGAACCTAAAATATTCTTTAGTGTTGCACCTTGGGCCGTCGCTCCTATAACACAGCCCTAGATACGACCCTGGATGGCATCTAATATACATAAATGCCTAAACTATCCCGGACCCAAACTTTGTCCTGAAGCCAATGGATGATTCATGAAATGTGTTTTTGTAAAGAAGTAAAAAAATTGTATGAAATTGTTGGCATTTTAAACACCTGCGTAATAAGTTACCGTTATAGACAGCTATTTTCTTTTAGGCCTAAGGCACTTTATTCACTTCCATGTCATGAATATTGCCTAAGCCCATAAAACAGCTGCCGTGATAGGTGAGTGATGGATAGACTTGGAAAGATGACTTAGTGTAGCTTATACCCATCCCCTTTAATAGTGTATTTTAAAATAAAATGCTTGTAAACTTTTGCTGGTGTTTTATAAAGTTTTTTTTTTATAGTTCAATCACTTTCCAGTCTAATCTTCTGTCTGAAGCTTCAACTTTGTCTGCGAATTTTCCTTATGAGCCTGTTCAGCTCAGGGGAAATCTTGATGCCGCGGTTCACCTATTTATTTAGGGGGTGTTTGCTCTGTAGCACAGAGGAAAAATCATTTCCTTTTCAGCAGTTATGAAATCCCTGTTTAAACACAGGACAAGCTGACCTCCTCCTTCGGTGCACGTTTGGCTTTCTAGAGCAACTACAAATTACACAGCAGAAATTTGTGACTTAATTGTTGGAGATTTCATAACAAGATTTCTGTTTGTAGAAAGTAGATTTTTAGTTAAGAGGCAATAATAAGAACAGAATTGTAATTGCTCGATTGCAGTTTACTTTGGCTATCTCATAAAATTGTGGGGCAACTTTGGTAAAGATATGAGATCATTTGCTAATAAAGGTATGATCGTTACAGAAAAATATATCCTGGTCAAAAACTCTCAATGAAGTGGTGACATCTCCTGTTGACTTCCTTTGGTCACACGCGGTGTTTATATATTTTAAGTTGTAGTATAATTTATCCAGATCCTGCAATCTGTAATGACTTGTAGTGGTAAATAAGGTATTTGGACAAATGAAGTATTCATTAGATATATACAGTGCACTACTTGTCCCAACAATATGCTAAATGTTGAGATTTGTTAAAAAGCAAGGTGGAGCTTCTCTATCTTTAATCACTTTAAAATGTGAAATGAATGGAGTAGGATTTCAGAGAAGCCTAGATCTTACAGTAATTTAGATTATTGAAATAATCTGTACAGATCAGCAGATTCAAATAGATGGGCATGTAACGTCATCATACAATTTTTAGGGTCTTTTGCTATTTGAGTTTTATGATCCATATCACTGGGGTCATGAGTTTGATTCCCGACCATGGCCTTATCTGTGTGGAGTTTGTATGTTCTCCCCGTGTTTGCGTGGGTTTCCTCTGGGTGCTCCGGTTTCCTCCCACATTCCAAAAACATACTAGTAGGTTAATTGGCTGCTATCAACATTGACCCTAGTCTCTCTCTCTCTCTCTATGTGTGTGTGTTAGGGAATTTAGACTGTAAGCTCCTATGGAGCAGGGACTGATGTGAGTGAGTTCTCTGTACAGCGCTGCGGAATTAGTAGCGCTATATAAATAGATGATGATGATTTGCTGACACCTAATTGTACATACTTAATTTATGAAAATGTTGCCTTCCCTGTTCAGTTGTCATTTATTTGACAATAGTAGCTTGAAAAAAAGCATTGACAGAAAATAATTGCAATGTAGACCTTTTTTGCTTTGTTCATGGGAATTTGAGTGTAGATCCCACCAACATAACATTAAATCTGAATGTCAAACCATATTGTTGCTTTCAGGACGGGCTACTTACTCAGAAAGGCCCTTTTTTTTTAGCACCAATTCATCTTAAAATGCTCACTGTCTTAAACGTAATTCCAGATGACACAAATGCCTCGACCAGTAGGTACGATCAAAAACTGTAGAGTTTTTTTGCCACCACGTACAGTATGAAGTAATCAATCTCAATCCTTGGGGAGGCAAACTTTGAAAAACATGTATTTTGCACACAGGGAAGATGTAGTAAATCAGTGTAAAAGTGATGTATTGTCAGAGGGAAAAGAGTTATGGATATACAGTTCTATTGCAATCTCCAAGAAACCACACACATCATAATAATTTGTTAGAAACAAGAAATATTACAATTTAAATATAGCCAATGCAATGTAAGTCAATACCACATGCACAGTATTTTTGAGGCAAAGTCTGTTTTATATGTAGAGTTTATTAGTTTATACATATTCACTGAAGCACATAGACAAAGTAATTCTGCAACATGAACCTATTTTCAGGGAGAGAAATATTTTCTGTAGACTCTGAATGGCTCCCCCTAGTGGTCAGCATTGCAAGACAATAATGCTTTCTTGTCTTTCCCAGGCAATAACTTTTCAATAGTCCCTTTTTTGAAAAAAATGATAACTTTTGTTTTTTTTCAATACGAGCAGTTTTATGCAAAACTAATTTATATAGTATATTAATTTTAAATTGCTCCTGTCACCTAAACTTAATCTGAATACATGTGGATGCAACCTTTGAATTTGCAAGAAGCCAGTGACATCAATGAGAACGCAGCCTTTGAACTCTGCAAGGACTAGTCACATGAGCACTTTGTGATGTTGTTGGTCCCTAGTGAATTGATAGGTTGCATGTTGCTAACACTCGGTATGGGGAAGTCTAGCTGTCTGTCGGAAGCTTTTGTTAGGCATTTTCTGTCAGCAGCTGATTATAACAAGCTTTGTTCCATATAGAGGTGTGTTGACACATATTTTTCCTGCATCGCTATGATTCCCGCAAGATCAACTCATCCCCTGCTGCTTTGAGAAGTCTGATTATCTGATTGACTGCCGGTTGTTCTCTCCCCACCTATTTAAAAATGGGGACAATGAGATGAGCAGGAAATGAAGGGATGATAACAAAAAAAGAGCTCAGACCCTGGTCAAACGTATCTTAAAAGGCAATGCAGCCTATAAAACAACCACAGTGAATATTATGATCATATCAATTATATACTTGTCCTTCCTGACTTGACTTCAGACATTCTGCTCTCATCTGGTTCTCTGTATACCTCTCAAGCTGCTTTTTCAGTGTCATATTTAACCAACAGATATTGATCTATATGTATGTGCTCCTTCAGCGTTTGTTCAGGGTCTGCTTTTCACATCTATGTCCTGACGTTCTCATCAAACCTTTTGGTAGCGCTTTTACGCATTTGACAAATAGATTCTGTCCTCCTGCTTATATATTACATCCAGTGCTCCACATACAGTGACAGAACGTCTGACTGGCATATCAACTGGTTACTCATCATCTTAAAGTAAAAATGTAAAGACAGAATTGCTTACCTGCCCTCCCAAGTCCCAACTTGTTTTTATCCATTTTTCAATTTTTATCACAGTTCATGTATCTCAAAAGCATGGCGTGTTGGATGCACATTACTCTCTCACATCACTTCACATCAACATGCTGCTGTTACCGTAATATTATTACTAGAATTCAGCCTTCCTTTGCCAATCCACTTCTAACAGAGAACCGTCATCCTGGACAATTGTATTCTCCTTCTAGCCCTGATTAATCTCATTCTGTGTTTCAGTACATAGTCAACATAGCAATCTTACCTTCCATACATCTCTCCTTCATCCTCACCTCTAGTAAAAACATTGTCTTGGTTTTGTATCAAGTGTCACAATAAATACAGAAATCTTCATTTCATCAGTCAAAGCTACATTTCTTTTTGCTTTTCTTTTATTTTTGCACTTTGGAAAAGACAAGGCAAAAAGAAAAACCGCCCACAGTTAGTGTTTCAGGAAACTAGAAGAGACTACAGGAGATTAAATAGTAGACATTTTGTTGAAGCCTACTGTATGCACTTGCTTCCAGATCTATGAAAATGATTGTAAGCCTTTCAAGGGCAGGGCCTATTACATGTCACGTGTCCTCAGCCATTACCTTTATGATGGATTAAGTGCCTGGTTTGTTAAACTGTGCCTGTCCCGTTTAATCTGAAACATAAGAATGGGAGAGTTCAAGGATAAAGCCATGTTCTTTTACTATTATATTAAGAAATGCTGGGCTTTGTCCTTATGTACCCTCTATAAGACTGTTATCCTATTAGCTATATGAGACTGCTGTTTCCATCCGTTTAATGTGTTCCCTGGGCTGTAACCACAACGGGAGAATCCCATTGTCAAACCTGCAAGTGTACATATGTATGAAATAAATCAACGTTATTTATGGGTGGGGCCGCAAAAATGGAGTCATTGTGAACCAACCATATAATAGTAGAGAAGTTGCACTGTCCTTACACACAGTGCAGCAACAGTGACTCAGACTTGCTTTACTTGCAGACTTGGGAGTTGGGTAGGCTCAGGCCTGCAGAGTTCTGCTGATCAGTCATCCTTCCTGCTTTGTTTGCTCCAGCTCTGCACAGGGCAGATGGGGTGGGAGCCGTGACACATCCTACTGTTCTGGGCACCAGGCAATTGCCCCATTCGTACCTATAATAATCCACCACTGTGTCCAATTCTATCTCCTAGATCAAGGAAGTGCTGGGCTTTGCAGTTTTTTTTTAAATAAAATTGTCATTATACTGTCTAGCTGGGGCTGTCCTACCAGTATGATTCATTTGCATCCAATGTCATATCTATAGCAAATACAGGATTTCTAGAGGGGGGCTTAGATGCCACACCTCCAGAGTGCATGAAAGGGGCGTGGCTATCATTTAAAACATTGCTGGGCTACTCTCCAGCTCTTCCCACCCCCTCCATACACATGGACAATGGTAGCCAACTGTTCTGATTCTGGTGAGATAGTCCCAATTTTATGTGACTTTCCTGCTCAGTCAGGACTTTGTTCTGACTGCAAGCATAGTTGGGATACTGCTTCACACTGCACTGCTAACTAAGGGTGAGCAGCTTGCAATCAACTATATTGCATGCTGCTTGCCCTTAACGAGCAGAGCAGTGTGAAGCAGGACATACCTCCCAACTATTGTTGCAGTCGGCACAAAGTTCTGACTGAGAAGGGGCTGTCTCAACAGAATCAGGATAGTTGGCAGACGGCGCTGCACTCTCCTACCTGATTGTGTACTTTTCACTACCTGCGGCTGTTGGTGTCTCATGCTCAGTTGCTGCTTGTCTGGATCCTGGAATGTTGGGGCCCTGATCGGAAAAAAAGGAGATACAAAGAATATGAAAAGTGTGTCAGTGAGAGAACTATTTAGGTCTCCCTCCCCCAACCAGCACTGCCGTTAAATCAATAGCACCTAAGTTTAATAATTAGACCTTCCTGAAACCAGCCCCAAAATGAAATGAATAGAATTTACATTTAATAAATAGACCAATTTCCCCCTATTAGCCTCAACATTAAATTAATAGCATTCAGAATTAATAAATATACATATTTCCACACCATCATGCACTGACATTAAATAATGGTACTCACATTTAATAAATACACCTATTTCCCACAAAACAGTGCCAATATTATATAATTAGTATTTAATAATTAAGCCTATTTCTCCCCATTTTGCCCCAATATAAAATAATTGGAATAACCCTCCTTCTTCCTAAACTCAGGCCCACATTAAATTAATAGCCCCCAAACCACCCCAGCATTAATTAAATAATGGCATCACACCATATAAATTAATAGTTACTACTATGATTCTACTATTAAATTAAATAGTTCCCCACATCAAATAAATTGCCCCAGCATTAAATTAATATTTCACACCCAAAATGATTATCACCCACCCTCATCATTAAATTAATAAGCAGCCCTCCCCCTACACTTACCTTCTTCCATGTGACTGTGTTGATGTCAGAGGCAGACTCTTCGGTCTGCCTCTCTTTTCTTCACTATGTCGTGCTGGCCGTCCCACGAAAGAGGAGGACGGGGCATACACTGTAGATCCACGGTGATAAAGTGGCTGGTCCACTCTGTCAGTGTGCCTTGGATAGAGGGAGGGGTTACGGGCAGCTGGAAACCCCACCTAAGTGCGTGCCTAATATGCCAGTAGCAGAGAGACATAACAACACCTTGAAGTTGGGGCTATAGGCAAAACCCACTTAATACTGGGGGAAGGTAACATTTTTAGCCAGTCAACTCACTGCAGTTCATAATGTAAATTAATGTGAATCAGTGTTCGATGTGGAAAATGTAAGTGAATGGAATTTGATAGTTTTATATTGTAGGCAGCAGGAGAAATGGCGTTCTGTGGTGTCTTGTCACGTGCCTAGATTGGGAGAGAATAAGAGGGATCCTAATTTCTACACCTCCTCCACCAACCTCTTATGTCCTCGTTCTGTTTCTATGAACCATTTTTTTTTTTGTACCATTGGTTATCCCGACTGTCCTACGCTGTAGAGTTTTGCGGTGCCTTATAAAGGATGATGATAGTTAAAAATAAAATAAAAATAACTTTTGGGTGGAATTATCCTTTAAGAGCATAACGTTCTGCTCATAAGGACCAGCCTACATATGTATCAGGATGTTCTTCCCTTTTAAATAAAACAACATTTTCTGTAATCACGGAAATGCGTGATTGCTATAATGATTGATGAGTGAAATGCTAAACAGACCGATACTTTCTTTCTGCCTCCTAAAGCTCACAAAGGTGAAGCTTTTATTTCATAAGAGGTTAAAAATAGTTTGTTAAAAGGAGAGGGGGTCGAGTCCCTCACATGTAATCCACTGCATCAAATATCAATTTCTCTTCTCCACTCCTTCACTTAGTATATTTTATGTCCTAGAAGCATTTTAGCTCATTGTTACAGCTGACTGATTTCAACCCCATGCCCTACATGTGTTAGACAGAAACTGATTGAGACATGTAGAAATGTGATGAAAGCTCTCACTTTTTAGTCCTTTCTCTCTCTCTTGTGGTCTATTTAGTCAGTACGAATGGCACGGAACTGATTGTTCAGCTACAGTTCTTAGGCGGCGGCAAGTAATTTAGGGAGGAAAATAATGGTTCTCAGAGTGCGAATCTGTGGGTGTTTGGAAAAAAATATAAGCAAAGGGCGATTTAATAAGTAGTTCAGAGAAAGCGAAAGGTTCTCATCTCAGAGAGAAGCGTCTTGAAACAATTAAGAGAGTCCTGCTTTGTTACCTACGGACAGGAACAGGCGATGGCTGCTTAGATTTCATACCGCTGTAAAGTAAGCATAAGAGTCTTAAAATATGAGCTGTTTGTAACCAAATCTCCAAAGCTCTTCAGTTTGGCTGCATAATTTAACACCCTAGTAGCAAAATAATTTCATGATAGTATATTTATACTGTCGGAAAATGCAGTAAAATCTATATTATAGCAAACTAATATATAATTCAACTCCTTCATTGTTGTCAAAGGGTTTTTTTTATGGATTGGCCAAATATGTATTATATACACGCTCATGGGCTAGATAAAAATAACAGAAAAAAACGAAAACACAAAACAAAACTATGTTGTGCTGCAGAAGCAGAGATCCACAGAATAATTTTGGAAAGCTAGATCCAATGTGCTGGTCCCTAATTTAAGTAAAGCAATTAAATTCAGTTTTTGAATATGGGAGTTTATATGTGAATAGTTGGTGCTTCTTTAACAAAGTAGCGCTGCATGGCAACTAGTCAAATACTTGCTTTCATTTTTTTGTATTTTAAAACAGCATTAGAAAGTTGGCATAATCTGATTGGTTGCTGTGGGTTACATTACGTTTGTGCTCATTGCATGATTTGATAAGACATTGTCTTATTTTGCTTATGGTATCACAAATAAATGTATACATTTTGGTAATATATTTGTAAATATGGCAACTCCGTAATACACAGTATAATCGCTAGTAATAAATCTGGTGCTGAATTGGAGTTAGTTCTTGTAATGTTTGCGTTTTCCCTAAAGATATTCACTCTCTTAGAAGGAGCCATCTAAAGGCAATGGAGCCAAGAGAGTTGTGGAAATGGATGTTAAAGTAGCTGACTATCAGGGCCTGATTAGGTAAAAATAATCTCGTCCTTAATTTAAAATTCGGCTTTCTTCACCCCTACACTCAAAGTCAACTCCACTTGGTTTTTTAAAAGGTCACAACAATTATTGTTACTCATTTAGTTTTCATTTAAATCAGAACTGTATAAAAGAACAGAGGCATGAAAGAGCGCTACTGAGGGTAAAGATGTGAAGGTGGAGGGGGCTGTCACATCAGCGCCGTACGCCATCCTTGTCGCTCCTACTTGCTTATGCTCAAGGATGGCACATTATTTCAGCATTTACCAGGGGAAAATGTCAACATGTAAACCTTACCACATTTTATTTTCATATTTTCTTTTTACTTTGGAGAACAACTGTTCCCTTATATTTTGAAATGAATTTCAGTCTATAACTCTTCCTGTCAAGATTTTACATCCCCCAAAATTTTGTGCCTCTCCAAAAAAGTCTTGCGTTCCCAGGCTGCAGCCTAGTCAGCCTATCAGCTAATAAGGCCTTGTTGGCTATGCCCCTTTTGAGGTTGTTTAAAATTGTTTGTCTTTTGTGCTGATAAAATGATCTGTGTCTCTCTAAATATTACCAATAAATGTGTGAAATCTACATTCTTTGGAACTTAATTTAATATCTGCTCAATGCCATACCCTCCAAATATACGGTTTTGGCCTGTACAGTACTGTAGCGTAAGTAGCCAGTATCTCCTGCCCTATTTTGTGCCAGTTTACAGGAGCTGTACCGGATCACATTCACTCATAGCCCTTCCGCCAC
The DNA here is from genome assembly GCF_038048845.1 of Mixophyes fleayi. Classification (NCBI taxonomy): domain Eukaryota; kingdom Metazoa; phylum Chordata; class Amphibia; order Anura; family Limnodynastidae; genus Mixophyes; species Mixophyes fleayi. The sequence continues at coordinate 342,750,521 of NC_134403.1, read as the reverse complement.
AACTTATTTTGCTGAGATGCACACAAGCTGCCAGCGCCGGCTGATTGCACCATTTGTGGGTTCTGTCTCTGTTAATTGAACTCACATGGAAGACAGTCATGAGATGTGGATGCTCCGCTAACTGCGGATGCCACTGCTGGAGCTCTGCAACTGCCTGTTACTACTGCCTGCCACTACTGCCTGTCACTACTGCCTGCCACTACTGCCTATCACTACTGCCTGTCACTACTGCCTGTCACTACTACCTGCTACTACTGCTTGCTACTGCTACCTGCTACTACTGCTTGCTGCTTTCACTGTCTGCTACAACTGCCTGCTACTACTGCTTGCTGCTACTGCCTGCTACTACTGCCTGCTACAACTGCCTGCTACAACTGCCTGCTACTACTGCTTGCTGATACTGCCTGCTACTACTGCCTGCTACAACTGCCTGCTACAACTGCCTGCTACTACTGCCTTCTACTTGAAGCCCAAGTGCCCTGCCAACTGCAAGGGAACCCTGGCAGGGAAGACTTCTCATTCTACTCCAACACATTAATTGTCCCTCACAGTCTCGCTCCATCAGAGAGATATCTCTACTTTACCTGTCTCGCTGGAGTAGAGTGTGAAGTAAAACAATTGGGGTTATATTGACTGCAGGGAATGACTATGTAATGATGATGTGGGATATAAGTGTTGGGTGAGGCACATCCCATTTGTGGCAAAGTCACTGCCCTGGCAGTGCGCCTCTGTGCAAGCGATCAAGTATGTTATGTGTATGTGCTATCAAGTATAGCGTCTTATTTTATGCCTAAACTATTTATATCATGATCAAAAATTTTGCTCATTGGTAAATGATATTACCAAGCATTCATGATTGACTGAATTAGACACAACGACCGCAAATGGCGTGACATGATGAATGAAGACAATGGCTAGAATTTTTGTGCTGCAACACCTGTTTCTAAATGACCTCCAATACGTAAAAAGTCTAGTGTGTGTCAAATTGCATTTCGAGAACTATCTGACACTTTGTGAAAGTGATAAGCCTTTAGAGAATAGCGTAGTGCCTTGCTGTATTGTGGAAATATCAGGTGCCTAGCAGACCATAGCCAGTACCACAATGCGCTTGAACATTGCAATAGAGTCCATGATTTTTCATGATCCTTCATATTGATTTCAGCAAAGAGATGAGTTTGTCTATTACAGTTTGGGATTGTGGTCTAATTGCTGCACAAATATTTTATTAGTGGCTAAAAAAATAAAGTTGTCTAGAAAGATACTTTGTAGTATGAATGTAGTAAATAATGTACAATTTCAAATGAATGTTTTTATTATTTGTCCTCCCGGTGCTCATCAAGGGGCACAAATGCGCTGTCAAGAGTCACCTCCACACATTAGAAGTGCTCATTAGTGTGTGGAGAGGTAGAAATATCTCCATAGGTGCCCTGTGCCAAAGTCACAGGGAGGTCATTACAATAATCTGTTCCCTCTTTCTTAAATATCTTGATTTAAGACTTAAATTAATCATGAAAGTAAGAGTTAACGGGGACTATCTTTATTACATATGGTAATTTAGTGTGTCTGAAGTTTTTGCTATATTGTTCTTAGTGTGTCTAGAACTGTTCTGCTCCCTCGAAGTGCAACATTGGAGATGCAAAGTGGGTCCAATTTATAAGACATGACCTGAAGACTGACAACTTAGTGTAGTGAAAATGAACATGCGCCCCTCTGCATGACATAGAACACCCCTAAAAATTTCCCTATATCTCATCTCAATAATCTCGCTCCGCAAAAGGAAATCTTGTCTCTGCACTTCTTTGTATACTCAGGCTGGGTACACACTATAGGGGTTTCAGGCGAATATTGGGCCAATCACAAGATAAACGACTATTTACACAATTCTCTTAATTTTTTTCCTTTACGACGAATGTCTTACTAGATGAAAGTCCTTAAAAATGAGATACAAATAAAAAGCTGAAGCTGAAAAAAACAAACCAATAAACTTAATCAAAAAAGAATATATGTACCCATCATCAGCAGCAGTAGCAGCTATTTATATAGCGCCACTAATTCCGCAGCGAACTCACTCACATCAGTCCCTGCCCCATTGGAGCTTACAGTCTAAATTCCCTAATATACACACACACAGACAGAGAGATACTAGGGTCAATTTTTGTTAGTAGCCAGTTAACCTACTAGTATGTTTTGTGTGGGAGGAAACCGGAGCACCCGAAGGAAACCCACACAAACACGGGGAGAACACACAAACTACACACAGATAAGGCCATGGTTTGGAATTGACCTCATGACCCCTGTACCCCAGTACCCACCCATGATAGGTGCAAAATCAATGCTTAGCTATGAGTAAATGTCCTGTAATCTGTTTTGTGAGCTGATTTGAGACCAATGAAATGCTGAAAATACATCAATTTACAAAACCTTCTTATTACAGTGAACATTTTTACAGTTTGAACAATTACATTGTATTCCAGCCTCCAGTTAACTCTGGGATTCTTTTGCCCATGCCGTACCATTTCCTACTTGTTTTACTGCCCAATGTTCTCCACAAGTCTCTCTTTGCCAACCTGCAAACCAGAGTTGCCCGACCTCCTGGGAATGTTCAGTTGCCTGAATGCATTATTTACTAACACATTTTTAAAGCGTACATAAAAATGTAATTATAGATCTAGTGCAAGTGACACTATGAGAGCAAATATCTGACTGGTTGCTCCAGGTTATTGCATGTTCTACATTGCTAGTATATTTGATAAACACACACACATGCTGCTTGCGGTACAGAGCTGATGAGTATCCTCTGCACAGTACAATCCACCCATCTGCCCTCTGTCTATACAAACTTCTGCTCTTTGGCAGCAAACACTATCATGTGTAACCTCACACACCTATGCAGAAAGACCTGGCTGGATACATACGGCACGTTGCTGGCGCTCGCTCTGTTCAGGGTCATACAAATATCCTGTGACACTGATAAATTGAATCGTACTATCATTAACATTGAGTCTCTGAATTAAACAGAAGAGCAAAAATGACATGACATTTTAAAAGTCACCACTGGTGGGATGCCTATAATAAGCATAAAACTGTGAAACCTAATATGACAGCAAAGAAACACTTCCAAATTTCTGAAGTTCAGTAGCAGATCCAAAACACTGTACCATTTTCAAAGGCTTATTTCCAAGGTGACACCTTCGTTAATTTGAAAGTCACATTCATTAACGTTGGCCGCTAAAGATGAGAATGTCTTTATTTCGAAGTGAAACCTGAACACATTTTGATGATGTGAATTACCTATATGGATGCACGGGTCGACTGCACCAGTTCAAATTGACACACTGTTGTTAATTTGATCAGAGAATGGCGGGATATTTACTAAAAGTGCTCACACACAGGCAAATGTAGCTGCTCAACCGAGTTTCTTAACGGTATCTATGCATCCAATGAGATCCATCCATTTGGCCCAAGCAACAAATGTCCAAGTCATGTGGGGAAAAATGACAAATAGGTCTGCGTTAAACCAGTCGAACATTCTATCTGATTAAACAATGGAACATAGTTGATTGCAACATGGTAACAAGTGCAAGTAAAACAATACATAAAAAGATAAATAATAACGTAGGACTTAATTTAGAGGTGAACAAAAAGCTGCTTTATTTAAGAATGAACAAAGATACATCTGCAGACTTGCTTTTCCCCATTTCTATCTTGAATGGCATGCATCTTAAGTTACATGCAACCTTACATTTAGTGTATAGATGCATCCGACGAGAAAATGCTCATCAACTTCAAAATTTGCACCCAATTAATGTAGGTGCAAAATTGACATCTCGTAAATAGAGTATTTCATGATCTGTGTAAATCTAAAAAATATCTCAAAGGCTTGTGCTTAAACTGCATACCCTTACTGTACTGCACTTGCATGTTAACACCCATGATCCCGCTCTCCAAAGAGAAGGGACCGCAAGTGAAAAATATGCGCTACTCTAATAAGACGTAAAGTTGTGTGCTTGCAGTGCTTCAAGTTTGCACCAAAAAATGGCAGGAGCAACACTTAAAGACATTGTTTTTATAAATTATGGTCAGATATGTGTCATGCTTGAAAATTTAACACCTAAATAAAAATTAAGTACAGTCAACTCATTACTTTGCCCTCTCTCATGACACTGGGGATTTTTCAATGTTTTTTTTTGTATTATTGGCAGTACCGTTGCTGGTCTGTTTTGCTCAAGTCAGGTTCTACCTCCTGGAGCAGGTCCCCAAAAATTGAGGTATCACATTTTGTTAGTAGACTAGATTTCATGGTTTGGAAGAAATTAAGATCAGGAGGCTTCCGGTGAGAATAACTGGAGTCACGCTGATGTAGAAATCAGGTACGCACCAGGTAAAGTATTGGCACTAGCAAAGATTCACTGTGCAGGTTACAGGGCATCCTCGAATGTCTGGTGGACTGCACTGGTTTGTATAGCTGGAACCAATGACACTAAAACATACTGTATGTGCAGTAGGCCATAATATCTTAATAAGAAAACACTTTTCTTATCAGTAGACATTACTTTCTTATCGGTAAATACATATTTAAGATGCCAGGGGATAAATGTATTAAATACAGATTTCTGCAAGTCGCCGTAAATCCGCGAGTGAAAATTTAAAGCGGCAATGACTTTTGCAAAACAATGCTTTAATGCCATTGCCGCTTTAAAATGCCACTGCAAATTTGCCAATTTTCGGCCACTTGCAGAAATAGGCATTTAATACATTTTCCCCAGGATTTCACCTGATGCAAAATTGCACCTGATAGCTGGATCTTTTCCTAAACAAGGCCCTAATTAAGCACAATTCCCTAGGTAACTACATCATTTCTTACAGTAGCAAGTACTGATGTTATTATCATCACACTTACACATTCCCTTTCTCCTCCATTTATTTGTTTTCTAAGACACTTTGCAAATCACATATAGAAATCCCTTTAATTCACAAAGCTGTAGCTATTAAGGCCTAATTCCACAATGGTGATGCTATTTGACATAGTAATAATATTAATAATAATAATAAGTATTTGATGTTGAATTATCATTTTCATTTTCATTTAGAAGAAAGGTAAATAATTTTGCACTCAAATGTTTCAAAGATAATACTTATAATAACTAACCAAAGGAACAAAATGCTGGCACTTGGATCATTTCCCTTTTCGAAACAGGTGGCTGTGTGTAATTTTACAAACTGCTTCTTAATGGCACTCAATTTAAAAACAGAGCATCATATTTCTTGATACACTGTATTACCAAAATAAGTCAATTTGGGCAGAGCAGTGTGTACCAGCTGTTCCTGAGGGAATTGACTGTAATAGTCATTGTGAGGAGCGATCGGCAATCTCTGTGTGTGACACACCGTTTATCTGGGATGCGTCTTACACATAGATTTAACAAAATATATCATTTGTGGACAAAAAGAGACTTAATGCACTTTTACCAGTGGATTAGAAGGTGTGAAGAATCTTCATGCAGTGTACATACTGCATATATTCCTTGTATACTTTTATTGTGTATGTAGCAAGGTATGATGTCTGTGTGAAGATTAGATCATGTTATATGCTGGGTGAGTAGCCTCACTAAAAGGAAAATGCGTTTTTAAAAACTCATCAGCCGGTTTTGTTTTCCTAGAGGCAAAATTAATGTTTAAAACGGAAAGGCTGTCCAGATTAATCATAGGCAGCATTGCCACCATCTGAATGTTAACCAAAAAAAAAATCATTAAGGTGGTCATTATCGTCTCATTTATTTCCTAATTTGTTAAACACAAAACATTTGAATGTCCCTTTAACCCTTTCACCTCATGGGCTGGCGATTTCAAAAGGCTGTTGTCCAATGTGGATTAATTATGTCAAGTCTGGGAATTATTTGTGATTGCAATCTACATTTCATTACAATGTTCGAGGACGTTTCCCTGTTACATAGGTTTATTTATGCACAGGACACATGGCGCTTGAGAACATTGTATTACAAACTGCAACATTACAAGACAGAGGCGGGTGGGATGCAGGGTGTGCGGGGCAATGCCGGGATGACCCACACTCCGGGGCCCCTGCTGTGCTCTATTGAGAGCAGAACAAGGGGCCCAGGAGGAGAGAATGGCGTTGCCCACAGGCACAGTTATTAACTGTTCTACCGCTGTTACAAGATCAATAGACATGATTATAATGATTATAATGTATTATTCTAGAGTCACTAATATATGAATAAACTTCTAGAAAGTCTGTATACATGGTGAGTTAAATAACCACTTAGAATCATCACCACCATTTATTTATATAGCGCAACCAATTCCGCAGCGTTGTACAGAATCGGAGACATCACTTCATTGGTTATTAGAAAAAGTATTTTGTTATAAAAAATAATGCACACCCCGATTACTGTGATGTCTATGAAAACTTTGTGTCCCTATATGACCAAGGAACTCTTCTGTGACTCCTAAAAACTTATACTTTCATCAGTGGTCAAAGTGGAAAGTGAGAAGTGGTGGTATGAAAAATGTTATGGAATGTACGTGAATGGAATTTGATAGTTTTAGAATGAAGGCAGTAGGGGAAGTGGTAGTATGACATACCATCGTATACATCCCACTTCCCCCACTGCTTTACACTGAAGGATACATTATGATATTATTTAATTTGATTCTATTCACATGCTAAGTTTGGTAAATAATAGGCAGAGGAATTTCTATGCAAAGGTACCGAGGTACTCCCTGAGAGGTAAGCACAATGCTGTGGGTCTTTTTCTAAATATTTTTTAAATTGATTAATATCAATGTATTTGTTATGCTTAAATGGAACCTTTAATCCAGAATGTTTGGGACTAAAATTCCACATATACGCAGTGATGTTTTGAATTCTTAAACCATATTGGCCACAAGTCCTTGAATGGGAGAGTTTAATGTGTCAGAATTAATGAGCTGTCGAAAAACTGCAGCCTGGCACTGTCTGCATCCATCGGACAGACTAGGTAAGTCATATACTATTAGCCAAAAGGCCAGCTCGCTCTTGGGGGGAGTGTCTGGATCTGCTCTTCAGGGGAGTGTCTGGATCTGCTTTGAGGGGAGTGTCTGGATCTGCTCTTGTGTAGACATTGTTTGTGTTTTCTGGATAAGGGTTTATATTTTCTGTAATTTGTAGCAATGTGTCTACTAAAACAAATTTAAAAATGAACCATGTTTCCCTAAAGCGTGCCCAGCATTAACGTCCTAGGAGGTGGCTTATGGTGATAGTATCTGTGTATATGACATTTTCACCAATCAGGAGCAGACATTAACTATATTCTTTTTGGCTTTCGCTACATTCTGGATACTGGGATTAGGGCTGGCTTTTGGGATGCTACTGGTGCCACAGGGCCCCATGAATAATGACTGCAGTGGCCCCACGGGTCCTAACAAACTCCTGGTAATTCTGCAGAACCACTGTAATGAAAAATATGCTGAGAGGAGAGAGCAGCAGAGGGAAAGTGAACCAGAAGGAAGGGAGGGTGGGAGTGCTAATAGCAACGCCAATTCAAGGGATAGGAGGGGGCTCATAATGGGCTTCTCACAGGGTAATTAATTTGCAATGACTCCAAATACAAAGTTTATTTTATCTAACTAATTAGCAATGCTATGATATGCTATTGATACACACATCGCTCATTATTTTACTTTTAATTGTTGGCTGACTGTGGCAAGGTCTCAGTTGTTAGGTTAACTATTTGTAAACTGTCAAGACAAAAATGTATATTATATTTTAGATGACAGGCAAAAAATATTTTCATGTCATATGTAGGTCAACTCTATGTACGCTGCACCTTCATAGGGTAATATTGGGTATTTGGGGTTAGTACAGCATGACCTGGCGCATCCTTTGGAGCTCAGAAGTCATCACATTGTGCAATTTGTTAACATAATTATGGCTTGTTCTCTCCTGGTTCACTTCTTACCGTTCTGAATGCTCCTCTAGTGTCTCTACTACGGACACATTGTCCCCTCCACTGCTACTATCTGCTGGGGGGTCCTCAAGGCTCTTCTCAGCTCTCTGCTTTCCTCTCTTTATACCTCTTCTCTTGGTTAACTAAAACACATCACCACTTCTAGGTAGATGATACACAAATATTCCTCTCCTCCACTGACCTCTCTCCTTCTCTTTTTATATGTTCAGATGCCTCTCTGCCATCTCTAACTGTATCTCCCACCTAAAACTAAACATATTCAAAAAGAAGGTCGTTATCCCCCCCCCCCATTCTGAGTGTCACTACCTCTCTCACTGGCCTTCCCATCACCCACCTTTCCCCTTTACAATCTGTTCTAAATGCCACTGCAAGACTGATCTTCTTCTGTTGCCGGTCCACATGCACTGCACCACTCTGCAATTTCTACACTTGCTCCCCATTTCCTTGAAAATTCAATTCAAGCTACTCACTCTCACCTTCAAGGTCTTCACTAACTCCTTCCCCTCATACATCTCTGACTTCACCCTCTTCGATCTGCTCTCTTCCTCTCTAGTAACCATCTTCAGGACTTCTCCCCACTTATGGTAGTCCCTAAACCAACATGACCAGACTAGACTAGACCAGACCAACCCTCAATCTTTCAAGTGTTCTCTCAAAAACCACCTCTTCCGTATCCCCTATCCTACCCCCTTGATACCAATCCATCTACATGTTGTACCAGCTGTAGTCCCATGGTCACTACAAGCCTCACTTGTCTCAGCATTGCTATTCCCCTTTAGACTGAAAGCTCTCTTTCTACCCTTTGTCTTATGTCTGCACTTCCCTCATCAATTCCATCTGTACTTTTCCTGTTTTTATATGCAGTATTTTGCAGGACTTGTAACTGTGATTATCTGGCACTGCCAAGTTTTGTGGCACCTTAAACGATGATGATAATGCTCCATCTGTAGTATGAATGTGGAGTATGAATCCAAGTCCATAATAAGCCAATGCCTTAGTTTCTGAAATTAGAAAACAGAAATGCAGATCATTAATGGAACGTTAAATGAAAGAAGAATAAAGCGCAGAAATAAGATTAGAAATTGAGAAAACAGAGCGGTAGAGCCACAGGAAATGGCAAAGGGATAAATGATAACAGTAAGCTTTAATACCAGCTGAGCATTGTAAAAGGTTATAAACACAAGACATTTGTCATTGATTTTGACTTTTTAATAAAAACAGGAAAGGTATGAGTAAAAAAAAAAGAAATATATCTTTAATTACGGTGATTAATTTGGTGTGCTTGTGCAAAGGTCAGTTTGTGGCTGGCTCGCCAAGTGGAGATATTGCTTGTGCCCTGTGTTCCTTTACTATATAACTGACTGCCAACATTTTATATATCACAGCTTTTGTATCTGGAGCATAGCACCAGTTAAAAAAACTGCATTAGTTCCTGAACTAAAATGACCTAAGACATTATTTAGCACTCTATTTTTTCCAATTTTTAAACAAAAGATAATACTGACATCATCTTTTAACATTTAAAGGCTTTATTTAAGGTTGTTTGTATTCATAATATAGAAATTATTTAGTCACATGTCCACAAAATATATTGACTTCCTATTTCAACTGATATTGATCGTATGAATGATCTGGCTTAGTTGTTTTATTAAGAGTTATCAGTCAATTGTAAATATAAATATATCAGTTTTTGGACATGCTCATAAATAATACCATTCTGAACACATCATTCTGGGGCATACCAGTCACTTTGGACACTTGTACAATATGAACTAATTCCCAACATTTGTCCTATTGAGCAGAGTCTCAGGTTTAGCGGAGACCTCTACTGACCAGCATTAATACTGCTCTGGCTTTGCTGGAGCAGGGAAGGACCTTAGACAGCTGCTGAAAATGACAACTGGATGCTGATTGGAGGATTAGATTAGCAGCTGACAGTCAACTTTAACCACGGTTGGATCTGTCATTGGTGGTCAGTTTCACGATACTGACTACCCCGACACAGAACAGAACGACATGAGGATTCTGAATGAATAGTAGACCGACCTGTGAAAAAACCTACTTACCGAAATGCAGATTACTTCACATCACGACTCCCTGTCTTGCCGGCTGCCAAAACAGTACAGAAGTTGCCCAGCAGAGGGCATCCACTCAGTTATTATAGTGGGAAAAAAGTGGAAAACCTTTTTAAAAGATTACTCTGTACTCTGTCATGTGTCAAATTATGCAAGCAGTGGACGTAGACTAATTTTGATTCACATACGGTGTATACACATTTAAATGTTACATGTTGGTTTATTTGTTTTTCCTGACCTCAATATTTTTTCTTATTTAATTTGGTGTCTCCTGGGGGTGGGGGGGGGGGGGCATTACAAAACATAAGTGCAATAAATGATAATTTATTTGTTCTATAAAAATGTTAGTTTACATGTGGTAATTGGAAAATGCTTAATTCAGTAAAAAAGAAAGGTGATAAATACAATGTTTAAATGTGGAAAAAATGTTGATTATATTGATTTTGGCTAAACTGTACACAAGCAGCATGTATGTTATTTGTTAAGTAACTTTAAATTACAATTTGTTGTGGTATCTATGCATATACCTGACCAAATCAGAATATAATGTTGTCTTGACTTTATTAGGTAAATAGATAGTTGATGATACCCTTTCAACAAATAAGTAATAATTTCTAAATTGCCATTTTAAAATAATTGGATTAGTGTTGGATGTAACTAATGAATTTTATTAATGATGCTGACATTTTGATAGACAGAGGTAACCATGGTGATTCAACATAGATAACAATGTGAAAATGAAAACAGAATTAGCACAAAAAGAGTTCTACAGTATAGACCAGGGTCTCTCACCTTTTGTTTTTTACATGTATTCTAGTATAATGGTAAATGTTTACTAAGTACCCCTAAGTAGTATTTTTATTGAAAAACTGCCCCATTACTGATTAATTTTCAAAAAATTTTCTTAGCCCTTTTGTACAACATCATGATTCTAAGGTCGGTGCTTTCTTCTGTTGTGTTGGGTCTTCCTCACTCCCGTAATTCACTCAGGAAAGGGTCTGTAATGAGTCTTCCTGGTTAAGAAAGTTGCCGAGTGGTGAAGTAAGAGGATTAATACTGTTGAGACAATGTCAAGGTGTGGAAGTCATGTTGGGTTCACCTGTGTCTCTCGATCTTTCTCTGCATAGTACTACTATTACTGCTCTTTAGGGGCCTAGAGTGTCAGGGGCAGTGATTCATTACAGGGGGGACAGTGATAGAGAGATAAATAACAACCAATTTTAACATTTAGCATATGGATTATTCAGGTCCTCTCTTGGCCAAATATTTGAGGATAGGTCATCAGTGACCCTCTACTTACAACCACTAATTAATTAATCAGTTACAGGCTCACTGATCTTGGACTACTTGCTGTATGGATCCATTTTACAATATAAATAGCTGCTGTATTTGCCTCACTCTTTTGCGATTAAGAATTTGATATTACTCTCTAATAAGGTTAAACAAGAACCAAACAAATGCTTTCCTCATTTTTTCTTTCATTAGGGTCCATATCCTCATGAATATTGAGCATGAATTGCCATTGATGTCATGTTTTCCTAATGAATTTATATTCTACATGCGCATGAATACTGATTAAGCCAACGATATAGTTGCTTCCATTGTGTATAGTTGGCAGGTAGAAATCTTTTAATCAATTGCAAGGACTGAGTCCTATTGCTGCCTGTTATTCCAAGATACAATATATGGCACACACACACACACCACACACACACACACACACACACACACACACCACACACAGGCGCGCACACACACACACACACACACACACACACGGAGCACTTTTATTTTGGGCAAACAGCACTTAAATTCATATGGCTACCACTGAAATATAATGGAGGGTTACAGATATCGCAGTATGCCCTGGTGCTTCCAGATTGCACCATATATCTGACAATATTATATGTTATAATAATAGTAATACATCTCTAATGATGTACCACCTTACTGTAAAATATGATATTACAAGCCACATGCACGTATGAGACTGGTGTCAGGTCATGGAACTCCAATCTGACTTCTACTACTCTAAGCAAAGGCAAACCGAGGGGAAGGGGGTTTCTAGTGCCTGGAAACACCCCCTCCAAGCCTGGGGCACTGTATAATTGAGGTGGCTGGATTTGCCCCCGCTTCACACAGCTCTGCTTGAAAAGGCAGAGCTGCGTGCACCTAATAGTAATGTACGCAGCATTGCCCATGTATATTATGGGTATAGGAAGAGTGGGAGAGCAGCCAATCACTGTCTAATATTATAGCCACGCCCCCATGCATGCTGGTCATGTCCACTGGTGGCGTGGTGTGGAAACCCCCCTCTACAAATCCTGCGTTTGCCCCTGCTAAGGAGGTATATTATCCTAGTTTTAACTTGTAACAAAGCAAGTTGCTTGTATTAGGTTATACCCACATCCAGGTATGTTTTTACCTTCACTGCCAAAACATGTTGAAAAATATAAGTGATGACAATTACTGCTCACCAAATACATAGGTATATTATAGATATACCTCCACAGTCCCTGAGATACACATTGCGGAAGTGGATGAAGTCTGGCTACTTATCTAATTCCAGATATCACTCTTGGTCCATTTCAAATCTCAAACAACAAGACCTCCATATTCCTGCTCATCAGCAGTGCACAATGATTTATATTACTCATCGCTGTTACTACAAAGCGGTTTCATCGCTTCCAATCTTTGTATCAGTTGTCTGGAATAGTTACAACAGTGCCGCGTATAAACGAAACATGTCAATTTAATAAACTAAGAACAAAACAAGGAAACATAGATTATGTAAGTAGCACAGCATTCGCTTCATCTCAGATATTTCGGGACATTTTCTTATTTAAAAATTGTCAAAGGCCCACTCTGTTATTATTTTCATAGAACAAAGGGCTCTTAGAAATCAAACCTAGTTTTTATTTCCTTTACTCTGTATTCTGGAGAGATGTCATTGTTCTATGTCTAATTGGATTGCAAGATGCATTATTAAAAGGCAACTGCCTTTGTGAAGGGGTGAAAGCATATTCAGAGTGAAGCACATCAGCTTTGGTAGCCTTTTGAGGAGAGGTACAGAAGGAGTTGAATGTATGAAATCTCATGAACAGATGCTTAAGCTGTAATTCCAGCCCTTCTTTCAGAGGTTTCCGTCACGAGGCTGCACGGAACAATATGTTCTAAGGAATCTGATTTATTATTACCGTAGCCATAGGGTTATACCTCTAATAAGGAAGACAACAGATGAACTTTCTTGACAGCCTCCAAGTATACACAGTTAATATTTTTTTCTTTGTAAACCAGCACTTGTTTTAATTGAATCTAAAGATAAAACAGAATGTAGACATATGGTAGCATTAGCCGAATTCTGGACAAATAATTACTGACCAGCATGTTTTCTTATTGATGTCCCGTAATCATTTCTGGTGGCAAGATTTCACAGACATTATAATGTGTTTGTTAAACATTCTTAACATGTTGTATTGATGCTGGGTATGTCTACATGGGGGGTGCTATCCTGCATTTGAATTTTGTAAAAGACAAATAAATATAATGTATTATTAAAAAAATCAAAGTAGCTACTAAAAGGCAAGCTGTCCAAGAGAAAACTATAACATATGTGGATGCTTTTTGTCATTAGAGTAGTAATACTGATCATTATTATCTAGGTGTTTGTACATTAATGTGTCTGGGAGGGGGCTAGAAAGGATCAGGTCAAGTATTGAATAAAAGTTTGGACTTTCAATACGTAATATTTTTAAATGCTTTTAAAAACCATGTGTGCAATCATTAATTACCATACGATTTTTATCCACAAAGAGGGATAATTAAAGGATAAGTACAAGATTGTATATTGCTTTAACCTAAACTAAGCTGAATACACACAAAGTGAAATCCTACCTAACATAGTTTGTGGGGTAGATGCAGTATTAGCAGAGATACTCACAACTGAGCATTATTTTCAGTCCTCTGCGTATGTCTGTCCCCCATCCATGCATCATATGTACAAATTTACAGCTTTACATGCTCAAGGTTTCAAAATTGTGTAAGTCGGGCAGATGAGGTAGCAATGGAGGATAAGTACATTCAGTGGACTGCATACATGACAGTGGAGGATAAGTACATTCAGTGGACTGCATACATGGCAGTGGAGGCTGATTATATTCAGTGGACTGGATAGATGGCAGATGGGACTAATTATATTCAGTGGACTGCATACATGGCAGTGGAGGCTAATTATATTCAGTGGACTGTATAGATGGCAGTGGAGGCTAATTATATTCAGTGGACTGCATACATGGCAGTGTAGGATAATTATATTCAGTGGACTGTATAGATGGCAGTGGAGGCTAATTATATTCAGTGGACTGCATACATGGCAGTGGAGGCTAAGTATATTCATTGGAATGCATACATGGCAGTGGAGGCTAATATTCAGTGGACTGTATAGATGGCAGTGGAGGCTAAGTATATTTAGAGGACTGCATACATGGCAGTGGAGGCTAATATTCAGTGGACTGTATAGATGGCAGTGGAGGCTAAGTATATTTAGAGGACTGCATACATGGCGGTGGAGGCTAATATTCAGTGGACTGTATAGATGGCAGTGGAGGCTAAGTATATTTAGAGGACTGCATACATGGCAGTGGAGGCTAATATTCAGTGGACTGCATACATGGCAGTGGAGGCTAAGTATATTCAGTGGGCTGCATACATGATAGTGGAGGCTAAGTATATTCATTGAACTGCATACATGGCAGTGGAGCCTAAGTATATTCAGAGGACTGCAAACATGGCAATGGAGGATAAGTATTTTCAGAGGACTGCATACATTGCACTGGGGGCTAAGTATGTTCAGAGGACTGCATATATGGAATTGGAGGCCAATTATATTCAGTGGACTGCATGCAATTGTCATATACAATCTGAAGAATGTTTATTACCAGAGGTTATCATTACAGATCTATATAGCCAACCCAAAGGAAGAGGTCCTGAGTGATTTAGGAGGGATGTAGTAATTACAGTTTGAAACTAATATGAAACCTTGGACCCTTGAATCCTCTCTACCCTTTCCTCTAAAATGCTCTATGGAAGGGAAACTAAATGCTGTTGTTGAAGTTTTCAAACTATTATATTGTTAACAGGGAATATCTGACATCTTGCAGGCATACTTGCCAACTCTCCCGGAATGTCCGGGAGACTCCCGCATTTCGCGTGAGTCTCACGGACTCCCGGTAGAGTGTAACAATCTCCCGGATCTGCCCACTTCACTAGGAAACATTATAATGCCGCGATTCACCGGGAATTGCTGCGTTTGGCCCTGCCCACGCTGTAATATGACACGTTTTGCGTCATTACGTTACTGTATGGCAGGTCTGGCCAAACTGTGGCTCTAAAGGTGTTGTGAGACTACAAGCCCCAGCATGCTGTATCAGCAGCTAGCCAGCAGATAGCTGGCAAGGCATGCTGGGACTTGTAGTTCCACAACACATGGAGAGCCACAGGTAGGCCAGGCTACTGTATGGAATTCCAGTCTTCACACTTTTACATCTGTGACTATTTTTCACTAATGCTGTAGACATATATATATATATATATATATATATATATATATATATATATATATATATATGAGATACAAAAAGACAGGGGGCGCCAAACATAGTGTATTAAAAGTGATAACAAATGTGAAACACTCTCCACAGATAAGTGTTGCCCGTACCAAATAGTCAATATATCTAGGCCAAGATTAGCAATCACTCCGATGGTACCAGAAGAAATAGGAACTTCTCAGCGAGCCTATTGTTCAAATAGCACATCCGATCATAATCCTGATGACTGGCAAGGATCTGCAAACTCAAATATGGCCACAATAGTGTGATATCATAAAAACATAAAAAGATATCAAAATGTCTCTGAGCAAACATGTATTTAATGGCAGCAAATTAGCTCTGCAACACAGTAAAACAAATGCCCGTACATAAGAAGAATAAAAACACGCTTATCTGCCCTCTGGCACATGCGCAGATAGTAGGAGTACCAGCTGGCAACGTCCCAAACACATCCCACAATGGTCACAGGATACAGAGAAGATCAGCTCTCCGACGCATTTCGTCTTGTATAAAGACTTTTTCAAGGAGTATATATATATATATATGTGGAGGGACAGAAGATGTCAGAGCCGGTGCCCGTGAAGAGGGCGAAGATATCCGGCAGCGCTGTGCCCCTGGAGGGGCTGAAGAGGTCCCCGATGGTGCCCAGCTACAAGAAAGAAGAGGAGAAGTACTCACCCGTCCATCGATCCAGCGGCGGTGAGTATAACTTCTTTTTTGCAGGTCCTGTGCGCGGGGGAAGGATGAGCCAATCAGGGCTCATCTTTCCCCGCTGGCCAATCAGCGGCCGGATGCGCGAGCCAATCGCGGCTCGCGCCCGGCCATTCAAAAGATTGGCGCCGACGCGAGCCAATCAGCGCTCGCGCCGGCGGATGACGTCACGCCGGCGACTATATAAGTCGCCGGGTGGCGCCATTTTGGGAGAAGTCCGTCGGCGGGGAAGAGAGAGGACGTCTCGTCCAGACGTCCATCAACAGAGCCAGCAGCAGCGGCGGCAGGGGGCCCTTGTAAGGGCCGTGAGCTACCCTGCCGCCAGAAGACTTCAATCAAGCCGCCGGAGCGGAGATCGCCGGCGGGGAGCCCTTGTCAGGGCTGAGAGCGCCCCCGCCAAGCAGCCTTCAACAGCGCCGAAGCGGAGAAGAGGCGCCGCCGGCTGGAGGGTCTGGAAGACCCGGAGAAGAAAGGAAGAAGACGGCGTGTCAAGTTGAGTATCCTGCGCAGAGCAGGTAAGTATACTCAACGTTAAGTTCGGGCACTAGGCCCGTGGGCACATTCGGGCACAAGGCCCGTGGCACTGTAAAGTAGGGGCACAAGGCCCAGGGACCTGGGCACTAGGCCCCAACGAAGTAGTGGGCCAGTAGGCCATTAGTATATGGATATAAAGGGGACAAGCCCCTATTAGTTAGACAGGGGGCGTGAGAGCCCCAGGTGTACAAGGGCACAAGGCCCTTAGGTAGTTAGTGGCCTAGAGGCCATAGGAAGGCCAGAGGGCCTGGTTAGGGGCTGGTAGCCCATCTGCTATTAAGGGCACAAGGCCCTCAGTTAGTTAGGAAGGCCACAGGCCTCAGGCAGGGGCTAGGACCCCTAGGTAGTAGGGCACAAGGCCCTAGTGAGTGGGCTCAGAGCCCTGAGTTAGAGAGGGGGCTGAGGCCCATTAGTCAGAGCAGAAGGCTCTGTGTGTAGCTGGGCAGAGACCCATGGTGTGTAGGGCATAAGGCCCCGGGTGGTGTGTGGTAGAGGCGTGGGAGCCTCGTGAGAGTAGGCGCGGTCCTGTGTTCAGGTAAGTAGCGGGCAAGGTACTGTATACTGTATCTATTTATTCTGTCTGTGTGGCGAGTGTAGTTTACATTACAGTATTTTGGTGTGCTTTCTAACTGTGTCCAGGGGCAAGACGTCAGGCCCCCATTAAAGGTAGGCTCTTGTTTCCTGTGGTTTTCCTGTGTTAACCCGTGCTGTGGGGAACAAGTGTAAGTACCAGCATACACATAGTCAGGGGAGAACACATGTAGTTTCCCTGTCCCTTAGGTCCCCGGGGTCACACTGGTACCCAGAGGGGGTGGCTGAGTGAGTTGGTGGCAGTACAGCACACCTTGAGGCAGTTCCAGGGGCGGCCGTGGTTCTGATCAAGGGTCCTCAAGGCCGGTTCCGTGCAGGTGGACCTGTGGTTCCGGACGTAGGGACACGTGTGAGATACCCGAGTACAGGCAGTCGGGCGGTTCAGTTCGATCGGCTGTTCCGTGCGGCAGTCGGCCCGCGGGTTAGTGTGCTGTTTTACTGAGCCTCAGCCGGGCTTAAAGAACCCGTACTTAGGGCCTGTGTGTGACTCCATAGCAAGAAGGCAGCTTCTTGGTACGACCTGGGTGAGGGGGTTAGGAACCGCCCTCCGGGTTAGGCTGTGAACACCGGCTGGTGTTCCCCGTAGCGTGTAACTAGTAGTTCCGTTAGTGCACCACATTTAGTTAGTCCTAGTGTTTGACGTAGTTGCGTTGCCGACCATTAGAACGTTGTTAGGGTCGGGTCGCCGTTGTAGTTAGTCCAGTTTGTGGGTGCCATCTTAGTTCACGGAGAGCGTAGAGGGAGGCTGTGTGTCTTGTCATCCGCAGGAGTCGGGAAGGTGCAGGAGAACCGGATCGGAAGTGGGAGTGTCCCGGTGAGTATCACGCTCGATTCCTCCTTTCGGTTAGGCCCTCACCGGCAGGTGTGTGAGGCACTTGAGGCGGGATTAGTCCTCGGATTAGTCTTGGCCTTCAGTGCCTGTAGTCCCCCGCGTCTTGGCAAGAACAAAGTGAGGAGGCGGCAAGGAGCTTGGACTGACCGTGTCCTTGTCCTTTGCCGTAGTCTCGGACAGCCCTTACCTGGTAGGCACGGCCGTAATCTCTGCCTCTATCTTAGAGGGACGTGATTGGAGGTGGCTGCGGATCTGCTGGGATCGGATCGCAGCTGGGAAATCAGAAGCGGACTGGAGGTGACCATCGTTTACAAGGTGAGTTATTTTCTGTTGCGTCTGTCCCTGTCTTTCCCCGCAGGGGGCGTTACATATATATATTTACATTTTGACATATTTTATGTTGATAATAAGGAAGAGGCTGATGATAATGAATGGGCAATGCAACCATGAATTTACAGTTCTTGTCTCTAGGTGTTACAATAGCGTTTTATCTGCTTTTCATAACTGTCAGTTTCCCTACAACAGTTTGTGTGTCTCTTTTATTGCACAAATCAAGTTCTTAATCTTCAGGATTTTATTGCTCTTGTCCCAGGCCTTCTCAATAAAGCTTTGTAAGGTGTTTTCTGCTGCCATGAACAATAACGGTCTATTCCCTAATGAGTTTGGATATGAAATGTGTTGGAATACATCAGCTCTCACAACAAATTTCACATTAGATTTTACATCAAGCATATTGATGCATTGTCAAAATAAACAATGTGAAAAATAAAATGTATGCAGTTCCGTAGGTAAAACTTTGTATGTCATTGTCATTGGCAGATGTGGATTAATAACTTTAGGTACAGAATTTAAAATCCAAAAATTAATTGTAATCTTATAAAAAGCTGTCACATAGCTTCAGAAACCCACTATAACGTTAGCTCGACAATACTTTGACGCAAATAGTTATTTAAGGATGATTGGATGTTTAAACAAAAATTAACTACTTTCCGGGATAAATAATGTATTGCTATTTTTTTATGAGATTATTCCTTAAACACTTATTATCATACTTGCCAACTCTCCCGGAGAGTCCGGGAGACTCCCGCATTTCGCATGAGTCTCACAGACTCCCGGGAGAGTGTGGCAATCTCCTGGATTTGCCCACTTCCTGGTGAAATGGGCAGAATTAGGTCCAAAACGCTGCAAATTACTGGGAATCGTGCCGTTTGGCCCTGCCCCCTGCTGCATTTGCCTCATTACATCACGGGGGCGGGTCCAAAATGATGCGAATTTTGGAGCTCCGCCCCCCACCACACCCACCTCCCCCGGCAGGCTCCCTGAACCCAACTTTCAAAAGTTGGTAAATATGCTTATTATGCTTCACTAAGGATTTTTTTTTATGTAGATAAACAACATGTTTTAATGCTGGAATCTTGAAATAGCAATCACGTGAATAGCAATGCCTGTGTTTGTTACATAAATAAAATAGGTTATGATATTATTTTTAAATTTATTCAAATGAACTGGGACTAACTTAATTTACATGATCCCTTGCATACTATACATTTAGTATATGCAAATACAGGGGCGCACGGACAACCCGAAAGAGAGCTGCTGCAACAGCTCCGTTTCGTCAGCTCTGTCCTATACAGCAGCCGCGGCGTTGTCTAAGAAGCGTCCGCGGTGGTGCTGTATACACTACAGCACCGCTGCGGACGCTTCTTGGACAGCGCCGCAGCTGCTGTATAGGACAGTGGCCACTTAGTTAGCGCAGGGGGGGTTCCTAGAGACTCAGAAACCCCCCCTGCGTGCGCCACTGAAATATGAGCAACAAGTGCTAAGGGTATAGAAAGCAGAGTCTAAAAACAGCATTTAATTTGAGCATTTATACATATGGACAGACACCCAGTGTTGGCCACGCCCTCCCATGGATTAATCCACGCCCTCCCAACTTTAATTCAACTTCAGCAAAACTTTTGTGACAACTTGGTCACTTTTTCTGCAACTTTATTGAGCATTATCAATAATACACTATACTGCAAACCTGTGGGATAATTGTACTATTTTTGTTTAATAAAGTGTTTTTACGAATTTAGGTATTTAAGCTTTAGGACCCTGGCTTCACGTTTTAACCTTGCAATTGAAATGCAAAGCCAGTGCAGTCATCTGCATACAAATGCTTACTTGTTAGCGTTTAGCAGTGTGGCTTACAGATAATTGCTTATTGTTCTGAAGCTAACGTCTGCAGAACACCCAACAAATTAAGGTTATGGTGAATAAACAAAGTTCATTTACATTTCACATCCAGTTTTTAGGCCTTGGACAAATTGATTATGATTTAAAAACCTTTGTACTCTGTGAATTATTACTGTCAGATCAATATAAGGAGGGTAGTCTCACAATTATATGAAGAATTAGTTATGCTTTCATTAGTACTGCATGAGCAAAGTAGCTTCTGAATAATAAGTAGAGGGATATTCTGTAAACAACGTTGCCAAGGAGTTTTTTTTAATTGCAAACTTTCATCTTAGTTTATAAGCTTTCACAAACAGTATTAGAAACACTCTTCATACCGAGCTGCGGAAAATGTTACAGGAGAACTGATAACATTTTATTCAAACCACCTTCCCGCAACTAGTAGAGCAGTGGATGTCCATCCCTGGACTGCCCACCATTTGCACTTCTCACTTTCGGTGCCCCCTTTTCTCTGTATGTTCTCCCGGTCTTCAAACATGAAGACAATTCAACGTGAGCTGAGCTGCCTCTGTGAATCGGATCTCAAGAGTTCATGGCTTGTCCAATCAGCTGAGACTAGACACACAGAGACAATATTGGAGAAATTCAATTAAAGTAGGAATCTCCCACAGGGGTGTGAGGAAAAATGAGTGGAGATTTCAGCCAGAACATCGGCGTGAGGTGTCTCCGCAGACATTCTGCTGAAACCTTGCGACAAATTGATTCTCCCCCTATGTGCAGGGCCAGATTAAGGGAATGGAAGCCCCTGGGCTAAGTGAGCCTCCATTCCCCCATGAGGCCCCCTATGAGCCAAGCCACCCCCCCAACCCATGAGGCCCCCCCTTGAGCCGAGCCCCCCCTCCCATGAGGGCCCCCTGTGAGCCGAGCCCCCCCCTGTGAGCCGCCCGCCACCCCCCCAGGCACTTACCTCCTTCTCCTGTCACTGTAGTCCTTCCGCGGTGCGCTGTAAGCTCCTTACTGAGGAGATCTCATGAGAGTGAGACTCATAGGGCTAGATTTACTAAGCTGCGGGTTTGAAAAAGTGGGGATGTTGCCTATAGCAACCAATCAGATTCTAGCTGTCATTGTGTAGAAGGTACTAAATAAATGAAAGCTAGAATCTGATTGGTTGCTATAGGCAACATCCCCACTTTTTCAAACCCGCAGCTTAGTAAATCAAGCCCATAGTCTCACTCTCACGAGATCTCCTCAGTAAGGAGATTACTGAGCCCCGAGGAAGGACTACAGTGACAGGCTCAGCAGCATTGATTGGGCCGGGGGTGCCCCCACACTGATCAATAATGCTGCTGAGCATTTTCAAGGGCCTCCTGGATGCCCAAGGCCCCTGGGCTGTAGCCCAGTTGACCTCGGGTTAATCCAGCCCTGCCTATGTGTGAGGTCTCAGCTGATTGGAATGGTCTCAGTGTGTTGGATCTAAACTCGTTGCCAGATGATCTCAAAGTGAGTGTAAATTCACCACATGGGCCCCTCGCCCCCACTTCATATGCTCCAGGCAGAGTCAGCACAACAAGAGGGAGGTGTTGAGAATCCAGCAAAGAAGACCCAATGTTTAACAATTTAGTGCAAGGGGATTTGTATAAAAGCTTAGGTTATAATCTATTGAGATTCCACCCTTAAGAAATGTTAGCCTAAGGTTTTATTTTACGCTCCAGACAAAGCATTTTTTTTTTACAAATATTGTACTTTTAACAATACTGTTAGGAAGATATGGATTCACCATCTAGTGCTCTTTTTCAAGTCCCGTATAAAGTTTCTCAGACATCAAACTCAGCCATCCCTAAAGAAACAATTTCTGCCGTTGTTAAGAGACCTCTTCCTTGCTATTGGATGTGGCAGGAATACAATAAAGCAATGGGCCAACAACGTTATCATGGAGGTGACTGCAAGTAATAGAGGAATTGGAATATGGAGAAGAAGAGAAAAACAGATATAGAACTTTATGGTGAAGTTGCATCTTCTAAATCTACGTATTTTAACAACATTACACTTGAAAAACATTTGACCTGGATTGACAAATGAGTAAGTGCCTGTTACTGAGGTAGCCTATCCCCTTTATCCCCTTTGATGCCATAGAACTCAAAACTGATAAGAATGGTCTAGACTTGCTGGAATGTAAATATTACATGACAAATTCCCTACCCTACTATTGGTACTTCCCTTTCTTCTATAGACACTACAATGTCACTCCCTGCTGTCTGAATGATGTCACTTCCTGTTGCCTGTGTGATGTCACTGCCTGTTGTCTGTTTGATGTCACTGCCTGTTGTCTGTGTGATGTCACTTCCTGTTGCCTGTGTGATGTCACTGCCTGTTGTCTGTGTGATGTCACTGCCTGTTGTCTGTGTGATGTCACTTCCTGTTGTCTGTGTGATGTCACTTCCTGTTGCCTGTGTGATGTCACTGCATGTTGTCTGTGTGATGTCACTGCCTGTTGTCTGTGTGATGCCACTTCCTGTTGTCTGTGTGATGTCACTTCCTACTCTCTGTGTGATGTCACTTCCTGTTGTCTCTTACATTAAGTGCCTATTCTGAACCCTAGTTAGGGTGAATGCCTTTAAAAAGTAAAAATCTCTGTAGATTTGTGTCTGGAGAGCTGCTCCAGGTTTATATTTCTTCAAAAGCAAAAAATCCAGTACGTCTATGAGCAAATATATGTCTGGTCAAGTAATTGGCAAATTTGAGGTCATTGATGACAAAACAGAGCTTCATTAAATTATAAAACACTTGAAGCAAATATTATGTGTATATTTTAAGTGTCATGTGAAGTAAGAAATATCAAACACATTGAGATATTAGTAGCTTCCTGTGTCCCTAGAGTGAGGAAAAGGCACTTTAAGTTTGTACATAATTCCCCTTAAATATTGTAAAAAAAAAAATTCAAAAGCTCTGAGGGGCATATTTATTAAACCTTCTAAAATGGAAAAGTGTAGGTCTTGCCCACAACAACCAGTCAGATTTTAGATATCATTTTCTGGAATGTATTAAATAAAGGATTGCTAGAATCTGATTGGTTGCTATAGGCTGTATTTCTGTTTAAAAGGTTTGATAAATCTACCACTGTGTTCGAAATGAGGAACACCTTAACGTTGGTGTCATGTGGCTGCTATGAGTGCTAATACTTTTCCAGTTATAAAAATGCTAGAGTTTACATGGCTTGTTTAGTGACAGATAGAAGCAAAGGGAGAACAATTTCATCCTATCTCACGGGAGTGTTTAAGCTAAAATAAAATCACTTGCAGAGTCAAGAGCTCCATTGCTCCTGTATGACAATGGAGGGATGTTGTCCATTCATTAAAGCCTGTCATTACGGGGGCAATTGGTCTAGCTGGAAAAAAAACCAGCATTCAAAGGGTGACTCCACCCTAAAGCTTGCTTCATTTCTGGATCATTAAATTATGGGTGACATTGAGATCCAATATGAAAATGAGCAATTTTGTGTCTGGAGAGAAAGGCCAACGTACATGGGGAATGCCCCAATCTTTTCATGAACAGTAGAATACTCCTGCACTATCCTGTCACAAAGTTCTGTGTACTTTACAGTGACGGATATTACCAAAGAGAAAACTCTGCTTTAAAACTCCAATGCAATATACCATTATCATCATCATCATTTATTTATATAGCGCCAACATATTCTGTAGTGCTTTACAATTGGGGACAAACATAGTAAACTAATAAACAAACTGGGTAAAACAGACAAAGAGGTGAGAAGGCCCTGCTCGCAATCTAATCTAATTGACCCAAGAGCCTGATTTAGTTACGAACGATTGGCGTAAATTTTTCCTCCGACCCCATAGAGGTGTCCAGGAAAATCTGCGATATTGGAGTACCGTAGTACCCCGAAATGAGCGCAGACTGACATTCCGGTGATGCCCGGCGGCACATTATGACTAATTGAATTGGCCCATAAGTGGCTGAATTTATTACAAAGATTTCCCAAAGGCTGACATATTGACTATTAAAGTATTTGCTTATATATTTGTTTTGACAATTCCTAATATTCAAATATGCAATAAATAAAAATAAACTTGCACGTATAGTACAGTAATTTTAGATCACTTTAAAGAGCACATATACTAATTCCCTGTGACCTTTTCTTGTACATATATAGATACTGACATTATAGAGCAGCCTGACCTCCTACTCATTTGTTTTCAACCTAATAGTCCATTAACCTTTAGCTATCTCAGACGATACAGTAACACTTCATGACAGATGAGGGACAAGTAATGTTAATGGCAACATTGATTATTAGGTTCTACTGTAGCAGCCCAGCTTGTATTTGCTTGTCTTATATCATATCCAAGCTATTTGCTCTTTCTAGGTATTTACTAATAATAAACCACAAGCAGTTATATTTAAGTATTCATTATTCTGTTCTACTTGAGCATGAAGTCTGAGTAAAGTGACTTCTTGTACTGCAGTTAGTTACCTAGCCAAATATAAAGATTAAAGAATATACATATTTGGGCACCAAAGTAAATTAAACTGTACAGTTTAAAGCAGTAGGCATACATACTTTGCTATATATTTAGTAGAGATGACCATTTTGGATTCGGAGACATTCGACAGATCCGAGATTTGGCTCGGACTTGTCATGACTCAGTTTTGCGCTCCAATTTTGGATCTCAAAATGAGCAAAATATAATTTTAGAAAAAATATTGCTTCAAAATGCACAAGAGTTTATATCTCCTATATATATATATCACTCCCTCATTTTCTCATGGGCCATTTTAGGACAGACACCTTGTAGGAAGGATGTTAGCTGCGGTGCTCCACTCTGATAATAGCATTCAGGGTGAAAGAGGGACATAGAAAGCAATAGAATCGTGTGATTATTGTAGCGCAGTTCTGTAGGGATCAGTCAGCTAGAATAGTTTACTGATTAATTGGTTTTAATTTCAATCTGTCAGAGAGTTTAGACGGAGTGGGAAAAAAGGGTGTTTGCGTGTGAGGGTTTTTCTGGACATTTTCGACTTTCAGCGACCGCATGTAGAACATTGCATTGGCTGCACACAAAAAATCACCATGCCACCAGCTGAATCAAGCCCATTCGATACATTAAACAACAACAAAAATTTAGTGTAAGGTACAAGGGATGAAAATGTTGAAACACTACACACACACTAAATTTGGAACATTAGACAGCATGCATCATGGAGAGCGAAGAGGCAGTAACAATCAGATGTTATTAGATGGACAGAGGCATATATAAATAAATGTTGATGATTTTAGACCAAGGTGGTCTGCACTCATGCTAAAAACTTCAAAGACTAGCACTATGCACTTCTCGATTGGCAGAGCATTTATTGTTAGCTGAGAGCAGAGCTTTCAATTACCTTGTTTTACTCAAGTAGTTGTTTATGCTATGAATATGGTACATGTGGGCCGTTATGCTGCCCTTGTAAATGAAACAAATGGGACTTGTAGGGTAGGGTGCAGTATATGGAGTTTGTAAGGCTAAAACAATTATTTAATTAGCTAAATTAAACAGCTTATAAAAATTTGTGTATAGAGTGTAAGGTGAAAGAGATTCACTGTGTTTAAAACAAGTGAGATACATTGAGATCAATGGAGTGACCTTCGTTAAACTCCTGAACACAAGTAAACCAACCACATGCGGCTTCACTGATGTTTGAACTTGTGTGTTAAGCACAAATCAAAGCCAGTGGGTACCCAGCCTAAAGGACAACTCTCTCTTTAGTAAAAATGTTGTTAGGTAAATATGTCACCTCTGTGAACCTCCCCTTAACCTGATGATGAAAGGCAGAATACTCCATTGCATGCTTGTAAATAACAACGACACCACTTTTACAGAGCCCTATTGTAGTGCGATGCCATGACTTTAGTTCTCTGGCACCATGAGCTATGACAAGAGACGGCTCTAGGAGGTTATGGCTAATACCTTTTTGCTCTAAAAGGAGGGAATATTTAATTAAATAGACTAATGGTGGCATTGTCATTTAATCAGAAGTAAAGTCTTCTTAAACCTTTAACCATGTTCCCATATGATTATTTCAGTAGATGTCTACTTTTCTGCTTAAATTCATATAATCCAATTAATAATAATAAGATTTGCAAAGATTATTATTACATTTTCTGCTGCCTATGGGAAAAAAAAGCCATATTTAAACTCTGCAGCTGTAAGTATGGCATGATTCAGCTCAGGAGCCAATACAGGAAACATGTTCAAAGCTGAATTTCCCTCATGTGAAAGGGGAAGAGAGTGTCCCATTCATCTCTACCCATAACCATTGATGAAGGTCACATGACAGCTGCAATTTTCTATGTGGAAATACACAGTGCAACAGCACTCAAGGGTTAACTCTTTAACAGACAGTTGTGGAAACAATGTATAAAAAGGAAAGGGGCGTGCTAGAGCTACCCACATACTCAAAATGTTTTTTTTTTGTGGACAATAAGGCAACAGTAAAGCTAATACATTGCCCAAAATTTATAGTGCCAGCTTAAAACACGAGATAAAATTGGCATCATAGTGAGGATGGCATAATAAAAAGGATGGTATATAATTTAATTAATCTAGGGCCTGATTGATTAAGGATCTTAACTTAAGAAACTTTTTGTTTAAGTCTCCTGGACAAAACCATGCTACAATGCAAGGGGTGCAAATTAGTATTCTGTTCTGCACATAAGTTAAATACTGACTGTTTTTTCATGTAGCACATAAATACTTGATACTTTATTTGTACACTGATATTTAAAGTTGATATGTGTGTGCTACATGAAAAAACAATCAGTATTTAACTTATGTGCAAAACAGAATACTAGTTTGCACCCCTTGCATTGTAACATGGTTTTGTTCAGGAGACTTAAATAAGAAGTTTCTTAAGTTAAGATCCTTAATGAATCAGGCCCCTAGTTTTATGTACATTTGCAAAGGGGATACATACCTGGGTAATTGACATTGTAACAATAATTTGCATCGTATTAATTGGAGAATATGATTATTTTTACATTCATTTGTGAGCAGTCCACTTTTTAATTATTCATTTTGCAAACATAGCTTCTCACCTTGTTTAGTTTTCAAGTTAAAAACTTTAAAATGCCTTCCTTCTGCTTGCCAACAGTCATTTTCGGGTGATCCTAGACTATGAGGTACTGACAAGTTTGAGCTGCAAAAGGGACTAGTGTTTTAACTAGTATCTGGGGCAGCTGGTGTTGGGTGGTATTTTTAGTTGGCTTTTAATTATGTGCTGAGATACGAGGTAAATTGAAACATTCTGATGGGTCTCGCAAAACATGTTTATTGTGTCTTGATGGTTTATTTGCAGGAAATCACTAATTATTTGCACTTGAAATTAAACGGATCAAAGAAGTGATACTAAAGAAGAGCCTGTTATTTTTTAACAGATATAAATATATGTATAGAACATATTACACAGAATTTCTATGACATTTCATGTATACATTCTAATTGTCTGAGACTGATAGACAAAGAGGGATTTGTTGAAGGAACTGATAACCAGGCTCTCCAGCAAATCTTCCTATACCATTGTTATACCATTGTTATCCAGTGCATTAAACCAGTGCATTATACCAGTGGTTTCTAGCAATTGACTCCTGTTGTCAAAGATCCCATATATGCCTGACTACACTTTCAATTATATCCTGTACATTTTTAGCCTTCTCTATAAAAACCTTTGGTTAAAAAAATAAACCCATATAACTTTCAAAATGGATTAAATGGATAATAAAATATTAGAACATTGCATTTATTGATTAGTTATGTAATTATTTCTGAAAGAGGTGCTATAAACTGCAGATAATAGCTTTGTCCCCACGCAAGCACAAACACAAGAGCATGCTGACTAGGTGTCTGGTGTTCTGTGTGCTTTGTGTTACCAAAAAGCTGAACTATCCAAAATAGGAACAGTTACTCCCATGGTATTACACTACAAGATTTCTGCTGATATTAGCAATTTGTTTTACATTTTAAAATAAATATTGGGGGTCATTTCTGAAGAATACGTGATCTGTACCGCAAAACACTGCGGTATCTGCATTGTTTCACACAGCACACATCGAGGTGCATGTATACAGTCCGGTATTATCAGACACATATGTAATCCAGAATCTCCGTGTATAGAGAGATAGAAACATATGCAGAGGTTCACGGTGCAATACTGTAAAGGTTGCGTCACAGTCCAGCCTCCTACCACTTTAGGACATTTTTGGAGGTTTGAAATTGACCCTCATTAGAGCCTCATCCAAAGAACCCTTAAGCATTGTATAAAAAAATGTATTTATTAACTCTGCTTCAACCTATAGCAGGGGTCAGCAGCCTACTTCTATCAGTGTGCCGGCTAAAATCTGGTCAAGCTCAGATGTGCCAGTGGTACATATATATCTCATTTATTTATTTATTTTATCATGCTAATAACATGATCAAAGTATTAGTATTGAGACCAACGCAACATATATTCTTAACTTATGTATTTAGTACCTACAAAATTCAAACTTGTGTGGTTTAAAATGTATTAATGTATTGCCCCCAGTTTATGGTATGCCACACAGTATTGCCCCAGTTCACATTATGCCACATTGCTGTGCCCTCAGAACACATTATACCATATAGCATTGCCTCTTATTCACATTATGCCATATAGCATTTTCCATAATTCACATTATGCCACATAGCAATGCCCCCAGATCACATTATGCCCCATAGCATTGCCCCTAGTTCACATTATGCCCCATAGCATTGTCCCTAGTTCACATTATGTCCCATAGCATTGTCCCTAGTTCACATTATGCACCATAGTATTTCCCCCAGATCCCATTATGCCACATAGTATTGCCCCTAGTTCACATTATGTCACAAGTAAGCGCCCCTAGTTTACGTTCAAATACATGGAGGAGGCAGGTGTGGGACTCACCCCGTCAGCACACGCGTCTTCAGTTCTGTAACTGAACCTGGGAGGATCTATTTAGTCCATCTTCAGTTTTACAAGCAGCTCCGTGCCCAATAACACTGCGCTGTCTGCCATGTCTGGCGCACTTGTCGGGGGTTGGAGACCCCCGACCTATAGCAACTGATTAAATATTATTCTTAGTCGGTATACTGCATGTTACAGAGTTGGAATCATGGAATAATATGTAATTTTAGTTGTATGGATTACAGCACATTGTGCCACTTCAAACCTGGAAAAGTGCCTTTAGTTATTTTACCGCATTTTGCATATAAAAGGACGGGATCACAGTCACAGACTGAGCAAACAGCATGTCACATGAGTATACAGGTTTTATGTTACAAAAAATCATAGGATCCATTTTTAACTAGTTCGAAAATATATTGTAAAGGTTGATGAAAAGCCTTAATGAGCTCAGGGTATGGAGACAGGTACATTGCTCTGTTCCTATAGTCAGGGCCATCTAAACAGGCAAATAAGAGATTGTTCTGGGCCTATTTAAATAGGTAAACAATATAAGACTTCCTAGTAGTGCTTTACACGATTGGAAACAGTTGTGACATATTCAGGGTAATGCTTCTGTAGGTAAAGGCCATTTTCATGATCTCCTACTAATTATAGTAATAATTTCTCCCGCCCTTTGAAAAACTCTGTAGATTCTAATTCCGATGCCGAAGGAACATGTTCCCCTAGTAAGGCATCATATGGGTCTTCTACAATCGACCTTTGTTTGGCCAACCGTGAAGTAAAGACCTTCAGGTGAAGCGTTAGATCAGGGGTACAAAACATATGACTTTTTGGGGGAAATTCAATTAACTGCGAAGTTCTGAGGAATACCATCCCTTAAAGGTGCGAGAAGAAATGAGAGGAGATTTTACCGTAGTAATGGTAAAAATGCGCAGACTCGATGTTCTGAGAGACATCGCGGCTCATCGAATTCCCCCATTTGATTCCTGCTAGGGAATGTATTGTGCCGTTTAGCCCCTTATGGTACCAGTGCATAGCTACATGATCACATGATCACTGGTCTTACCTTCAAACTTGGTGTAGCCGTTTTGCGGGAATTCTCAGGGTCACTCCGGAGCTAGTGGGACTAAACATTTTAGGTTGTGGAGGATTTAGGCCTTTATTAAACTAAAGATAAAGCGACCTTATGTGACAGAACTGTGCCTGAATGAAAATAATAACTGATAATAAGACTATTGGTAAATAATTTTCTGCACACTTATGGTAAAAAAATCAGCATTTAAACTTTCATATTAGCCCACACAGAACCAATGACTTTTACTTGTAGAGAGATGTTATGATTATTGCTGCTTGTGTGGCACGTAAGCAATCTGAAAAAAAAAAAACATTTAATCCGAAAAAATTGCTTAGATCTGTTATCATCAGTTAAGTCCATTTGAAAATCTGGGGGATCAACATTTTCAAAATGACCAAGCTGTTGATCACAGTTTCATGAAAAGAACTGTATTTGGATGTACGCGTGGGCAAATTAATTTCAAGTATTTTATTGTGCATATTATGCTTGATAAAAATTGCTAGTATATCATGTTAACATTCTTTTGTGTATGTAATGCTTTCAATGATTATATCGCTAATGATTTAGACATGTATGAAACCACCAGAAATTCTGTTTGCACCCATTTGCCCAAATTCATGGAACACAATTAATATTGCTGTTTGTCTGCAATCCAGTGCCAAATTGGTGACTTGCTTTGTTAGATGTTGTACCACACCTAGAGCAAAGATGTGACAATCATCTTAATATGAATAGCAGAATACAACAAAGCCACTTCCCTGTATTAGATATTGCAGGTAGGAGTCCGATGGATCTTAAAGTGCTGGTTCTAGAATCAGAGGGCGCAGCTCAGACATCTGAACAAAGTGTATAGATCTAGATCTAAATACAGGTGGGATGAGGGGGCTTCTTTGAGTTCTATCACCTCAAACAGCTTTTAGCTTTGTAACACTATTTTTTATTTCAAGCTAATACTAACATCAATAGGACCAGCAGGCACAGTTGTAAACAACATACAAAAGCAAGAACATTTTCAAACAGCATAAAGAAGTTTGTATTACTTAAACGGTCTTGATTTTTGGACTTTATAAAGTATTTTATAAAGGACTCAGAAGGGTTAGAAAACTTCAAACAAAAACAAAACAAATGGGGAGAACGTGAGAGAAAGGTTTATGAAGTGGCGCATGGGCGAATTTAATTGTCCGAAGAGCACCTCCGGAGCGGTCGTGGTGGCACTCCACAGCGATACAACATCACAGATATCTCCTTGCATCTCTATGGGGTGCGAGGTGATACCCGCAATGTTAAAGTACTGTAGTACTCAGAAATGGGCGAAGGCCCGCTGTTCAGCGGAACATTGTGGCTAATTGAATCCCCCCAACCCTGCATAGGCTGAAATCTTATTCCATGAGATTTTAACAAGAATACTATTATTACATAACAAATAAATGATAATAATAATAATATTACATACCTCCCAACACTGAAGGATCTCAAAGCGGGACAGTCGACCTAAGGGGGCGTGCCTGTGTCATCACAGGGGTGTGGCCACCCTTCACGGGAAATTGCCTAGCACTGGTTTATACTTAAACATAGAGCAGGGGTCTAAAGACTTGGAGTGGTCATTATCCTATGCATTAAGGTGAGCTGGATTCCAGAACAGTGGCGATCACTTTCTCCTCCAGGAGGGAGACGCGCACGTAGTAGCACTTTGACAGCAGCTCACATACCTCCCAAAATTACCTACAAGCAGGACAACGCTGTCCTGATTGGGAAGACGGGAGAGAGCCCTCAAAATGGGACTGTCCCAACTAAATCGGGACAGTTGGGCGGTATGATATTGTAAAGGTCTTGGGAAGTTCAAGTGCAGCAAATTATAATTAAGGTGTAGGGAATTCCTGAGTTGTTAGTAAACCAATCTTCCTATACTGATTACATTTATCTCATTTGTCATATAGTGGGGGGGGGGGGGGGGGGTTTCCCATTTTGACAATGAACCAAATTTTATTTTTTACAACTTCATGGGAGTCGGTAATGGTTGCTTCCAAAATGTTGCTACTGAAATCTCAGCAGCCTTCAGCACATATTATGTTAATTATTTGAGCTGTTTAAGAGGGCGTGAAATGGGCGGGCTTAGGAGAGCTGAACAAGAGCATAATGGGACTTTGGTTTGTAATATCACTTCAAGTACCTTTATAGCTTTCATTTATAAACACTGTGTGTCATTCAGACTGGAAGTGTAAGTGTAACCTGAGATTTAGAAAGTTGTCATGTAAACATGATTGGACTGCTGTGGGCTCCATGCAAACTATTGTTGTACACCAATGGCCCATCGCTGATACAGTGCGACATGCAGCATTGCCATAAGACATAGGCATATGCAACTAGTGTCGACAACGTGAGTCTGAAAATAAAAGCCAAATATCGACAGAAGGACCCGGTGAGAGTGAGGCAGCGCCAGCCCTGTCTCCACCGGCCTTCTCCTATTTGTCAGAAATACCAGCCAGCCAGTCCAAACTTGCTTGTAAGTGTATGTATGCTGTGTTCAAATTTGAAGATACATCCAGGTCTGAATGAGCAGCAGATACGTCTGAATGACAACAGATACACCCCTCAGAAGCTTACGTAAAACTTGCGAATATGTAGAAAATGCTTTATTTTACATGTTATGACCGTAATTGCTATGAAGCATCATTTAAACTGGAACAACATATATAATACAGCCGGAATAACTTCCTGGTATGAGTATAAAAAAAGATGTTTTAATCCTAATCTATAGCCGAATGACTACTAAAGTCGGCGATTCATTTGCAAAGCTTTAATTACAAGCGGTTCGTTAGTTTGGGTGTTCGTCATCATCATCTGCTACTTACACCTACCTCTGACCAGCTGCAAAAAAACCTCTGAATCCAAACACAGTTGCTCAAACACGTCCTTCCTGTACATTGCCTATGTTGGAACACCCGTCTGAACAGGCGCAGTTGTGTGCGTTCACTTTCAGGGCTGGCGCAGTGTGAGAATACGCAAAGAAGCGCCATGCAAAGAGGCATACGTCTCACTCTGACTGAGGCCCTGTATGTTTATGTATTCAATTGCTTGCGTTATATGCAGGTCTGCATGGTGTTTCATTCAGTCAGACCTGTACCATTGAGGAAATGTGAATGACAGCGGGGAAGCCATATATAAATATGACAAGTTACGTGATACAGGCTGTAAATCCTGCTTTGATTGCAAAAATACAGATTTTTGACAACAATTTAGCAATGTAATTAGTTTCTTTAAAGAGGAGTAATCATGTCAAAGTAAACATTCTTTGATTACACTGAATGGGATTTTCCTGGCATGTAGGGGTGTCATCTCATTGTTTTCTTTAACCTTAACTCGCCTCAATCCTTTCAAGTAGCCAGTGCTGATAAAAAAAAGAGCCCTGTGGAAAAATATGGGGATGGGGAATGCCAGGGGTAGTGTGGGGGAAGACTGGGAATTTAATTGTAGTGTGAAGTGTTATCCCTATCCTAGGTAGGTGCACCCATCTTAATAGAGATGTTATTGCCCCATTTGCAAATGTACCCGTGGAGGTAAATGTATCAAGCTGAGAGTTTTCCGGCGGGTTTGAAAAGTGGAGATGTTGTCTATAGCAACCAATCAGATTCTAGCTATCATTTTGTAGAATGTACTAAATAAATGATAGCTAGAATCTGATTGGTTTTTCAAACCCAGCGGAAAACTCTCAGCTTGATACATTTACCCCCTGGTGCTAATGCCTAAACTCATAGTGCAGTGCCTTTGTTACAAATAGTAAGTGGGAAATAACATTTTTATTAGGACGGGGATAACACTTGTAGTGCACACTTGTGCTAGTGTGCACTGTCATCCATGATGAGGCTTTTATTTCCGTTGTTTGTTTGGACCTCCCTAGAGGACAAGACCCCTCCCTTTTCCCTTTCCCTGTTCTGGCAGGCAAGATAGCGTAAACAGCATCTCTTTTTTTAATGCATGGAACGTTCTCTATACCTCCCATCTCTAAAAATCGGAAGTACAGTTTTAAACCTTGTGGTTTGAAACCATGCACTTTGATGTGTGGTTTGGCCTTTGCTAAATCGTTTGGTTTAATAATCTCACATCAAAGCACAGAAGAGCCTATGATTTGGTCAGACTGCAGGTTAGTAAATCTCCCCCATGATGTGGAGAATGTACAGTTATGGCCAAAAGTTTTGAGAATGACACAAATATTGGTTTTCACAAAGTTTGTTGCTTCAGTGTTTTTAGACCTTTTTGTCAGATGTTGCTATGGTATACTGAAGTAAAATTACAAGCATTTCATAAGTGTCAAAGGTTTTATTGACAATTACATTAAGTTTATGCAAAGAGTCAATATTTGCAGTGTTGACCCTTCTTTTTGAAGACCTCTGCAATTCGCTCTGGCATGCTGTCAATCAACTTCTGGGCCACATACTGACTGATGGCCGCCCATTCTTGCCTAATCAATGCTTGGAGCTTGTCAGAATTTGTAGCTTTCTGTTTATCCACCCACCTCTTGAGCATTAACAACAAGTTCTCAATGGGATTAAGGTCGGGGAGGTTTTTGATCCCCGAGCCACTTAGTTATTACTTTTGCCTTATTGCAAAGTGCTCCATCATGCAGGAAAAAGGCATTGTTCGTCACCAAACTGTTCTTGGATGGTTGGGAGAAGTTGCTCTTGGAGAATGTTTTGGTACCATTCTTTATTCATGCAATGTTCTTAGGCAAAATTGTGAGTGAGCCTACTCCCTTGGCTGTGAAGCAACCGCACACATGAATGGTCTCAGGATGCTTTACTTTTGGCACAGGACTGAGAGTAGTGCTCATCTTTCCTTCTCCGGACAAGTGTGGTAGTCAGCATATCGATGCTGACTACCCCGACAAAACTTACCCTGACATCAGGATTCCGAAGACCTACTTTCCAACCTTCACCAATGACGACTCCTCTTCACACCGACTTCAGCCAATGACGAGGAAGTAACAAGGCGGCTCCACTTGATGACGTCGTTGACCATGCTGACGCGATTATCGCTGTTGTTAAGGGTGTAATGTAAGTATGCACCCATGTACAATGTAGTTTACAAAGGTTTCTACATTAAAACCACCTGCCTAATGATGAGTAGGTCCCTCTCGTCTTGCCAAAACATCTCTGACCCATTGAGGCATGGACTCCACAAGACTTCTGAAGATGTCCTGTGGTATCTGGCACCTAGACATTTGCAGCAGAACCTTGAGTTCAGCTGTAAGTTGCGAGGTGAGGCCTCCATGGCTAGGACTTGTATTTCCAGCACATCTCACAGATGCTCAATCAGATAGAGATCTGGGAAATTTGGAGGCCAAGTCAACACTTTGTCATGTTCCTCAAACCATTCCTGAATCATTTTTGCAGTGTGGCAGGCAGCATTATCCTGCTGAAAGAGGCCACATCTATCAGGAAATACTGTTGCCATAAAGGGATGTACTTCGTCTGCAATGATGTTTAGATAGGTGGTACATGTCAAAGTAACATCTTGATGAATGCTAGGAGCCAAGGTTTTCCAGCAGACCATTGCCCAGAGCATCACACTGCCTCTGCCGGCTTGTCTTCATCCCATAATGCATCCTAGTGCCATCCTTCCCCCAGGTAAACATTGCACACACACGTCGCCATCCACATGATGTAAAAGAAAATGTGATTCATCAGACCAGGCCACCTTCTACCATTGCTTCATGGTCCAGTTCTTGCTCTCATGTGCCCATTGTAGACGCTTTCGTCAGTGGACAGGAGTCATTGGGCACTCTGTACACTACGCAGACCCATTTGCAGCAAGCTGTGATGCACGGTGTGTTCTGACATCTTCCTATTATAACTAGAAGAAAAAGATTCTATCGCACTAGTTTATCATCTAGAAATATAACCCCAATAAGTATGTTGTCATATTATTATATATTTATGTATCAACCTGGGGGTGCCACCTAAACTTTAAATGTTAACATTATAGAGAAAGAGAGAGAGAAAGTTATATTGTAGGTGCACAACTAATTTCTAGTGATCGCATTTTATTATAAGATATAACTTTTATTAGTAGCTTAAAATATACCCCGATATATCCAGAGTTAGTTCGGAGGTATACATAGGTAGTTAGCAATTCACTCCCCGTACTATGCAATTCCTCTAAGGTTATCAAATCCTATTTGCTAATTATCAATTTTTGGCATTTATTAGCAGCATTATAGCTTAGCTAAATATTAGGGGAATGGTATTAGGAAGTGACCATGAAAAATAAGAATACTAACTAATTATCGTTATGCTACTACCTTCTTGATCAGCATAAGTCCAAACATTAACAGAGTATATACAAACAGATAGCGAGTATTTTTATTCTTTTTAATATATATTTCGCTCTATTTTAACCATTACTAATAAAAGTTATATCTTATAATAAAATGCGATCACTAGAAATTAGTTGTGCACCTACAATATAACTTTCTCTCTCTCTTTCTCTATAATCTTCCTATTATAGGCAGCATTAACTTTTTCAGCAATTTTTGCTACAGTAGCTCTTCTGTGGGATTGGACCAGACGGGCTAGCCTTTGCTACCCACAGATATCAGTGAGCCTTGGACCTGTTACCGGTTCATTGGTTATCCTTACTTAGACTACTTTTGGTAGGTACTGACCACTGCATATGGGGAACACCCCACAAGTGCTGCCGTTTTGGTGATGCCGTCCTCTAGCCATCACAATGTGGCCCATGTCATAGTCGCCCATTGTAACAAGATAATCAATGCTATTCACTTCACTTGTCAGTGGTTGTAATGTTATGTCTGATCGGTGTATATAAACAACACGTATTGTGAAGTTAACCGCCAAGGGCTAGATTTACTAAGCTGCGGGTTTTAAAAAGTGGGGATGTTGCCTATAGCAACCAATCAGATTCTAGCTTTCATTCATTTAGTACTTTCTACAAAATGACCGCTAAAATTTGAATGGTTGTTATAGGCAACATCCCCACTTTTCAAACCCGCAGCTTAGTAAATATACCCCTAGTGTCTCTGTGTCAGTGTTTCATTACTGGCTATAGGTGAAAAGTGATTAGGTTTCCACAAACAGGACATATGTTATATATTCATAATATTAGCAAATGCTAATACAACAGGGATGGAAGTAAGATTATCCGTTTCAAATAAACGCATGTCCATATGATTCCTCAAATAGCTATAGCCTAATGGGAAATGAAACACTACTTATAATAAAGGTATTTTTTTCCATTGAGGGACACTACCACTGTGTATCATATTTGTGTAATTGAGGCAGGAAGCAATGTATTTGTCAGAAGGCTTAGGCCAGCTATAAGTTCCCTGGGTTGTCTTCCCTATTCACTATTCTTAGCTATGTGTTGCCTGTATATTGTCCATTAGCACATCAATATGTGGGTATTCTGGTTCTATTTCAGCAGATAACATATGATCATTTCCCTGTTTTTCTAGTTCAAGGAAAGTGAATTTTTAGCAATGTAAACCTATTGTTAATGTAGAAAGACAAATGTAACAGTCCAATTTAATCTAGTAAAGATGCTAATTAGCTGTTCAATAATTTATAAGAAGCCATCTGTGTATATCACATGATTGCACTAAAATTAACTCTATTTCTAGCAATGTGATAATTAATATAATGCATTTTCTGTTTTGATGCTTTTTGAAATTACACATCAATAAATGCCGACATGTACTATCCATGGTTATGTGTCTGTTATATTGCAAAGTGCTGCCAATAATAGCATTTCATGTAGCCATGTAACAGTCAGTTACATGGCTACATTAGTAGCTATGGCAGGGAGGGCCAACGTCAAATAGCTGGAGGTACGGTCCTTCAGAGGGACGGTCCTTCACACAGGCTATATTCTATAAAAGCATACACACAGATGCATAAATGGCAAATATCATCATAATCATTTATTTATGTATATAGCGCCACTAATTCCACAGCGCTGTACAGAGAACTCACATCAGTCCCTGCCCCATTGGGGCTTACAGTCTAAATTCCCTAACACACACACACACACACACACACACACACACACAGACATACAGACTAGGGTCAATCTGATAGCAGCCAATTAATCTACTAGTATGTTTTAGGAGTGTGGGAGGAAACCGGAGCACCCGGAGGAAACCCACGCAAACACGGGGAGAACATCCAAACTCCTCACAGATCAGGCCATGGTTGGGAATTGAACTTATGACCCCAGTGCTGTGAGACAGAAGTGCTAACCACTAAGTCACCGTGCTGCCCAAATATATCCTATTATAAGTAGTTTTGGTGACCCAATGGTGCTATATCTTCTAAACTTGGAAAAAAAATAATGTTGGAGAGTGAACATCTCCTGAACAGTAGACTGTATTTCAAAGAGTTTTTTTTTTATTATTCTCCAACTACTAGACAAACCAACCAAGTGCTACACAATTATCTCCACCCACCGCCGCATCATCCAGTTGGCAACCTAGGCTCTCGCCTAGGGCCTAGTTGGCGTTCATGGGCCGGATTACCCTAACCTGTTTGTTTAGACAAAAATAAGGGACCAGGGGCCCAAACCAGTAGGTTGCCTAGGGCCCCATCTTCATCTGCACCTGATTTCTGAACAAGATTTACTACACTATATTGCACCTCTTGATTTTTGTTTGCTACTTGAGACCCAGCTTTTAACAAACGCCTAATATATATTACATTGTAAATGCCTACTCCATATGTAATTGTCTAATGCCATTAAATAAGTCTGAAAGCGTTTTGTATAAATCCTTTATTCTCGTAAATTGTTTACTTGGAACACAAAGCTTAAGAATATCATCATTAGGAATTAAGACAATTACTTTTATCTATAGGACCCTAATAAAGATTAACAAAATGCCCTGTGCAAAGGCAGCTTTTATGACAAAATAGACTTCCTTATAGTCTAATTGGTGAACAGAGTTGTTTGAACATGTACTAATTGAATTCAGACAACACCTTCGGGCTATATGGATCTGACTGTATTATAAACTACTCAAATTGAGTTTGATTTTGCAATGTATGCTATGGAATTGTGCCCAGTTCTATAATTAGAACTTTTTATGTTTATAGCTGTGACTGTTTCTTGTTGGAAACTTCTCATTTCATGTGGTTTTGCTTAATTGTAGACAAACTGCGCAATTCAGCTAAATGTCGCTTATAATGTAATAGGATACCATTATCATCCAACATCTACAGCTGTGTGTAACAGCTACAGATGTACTTATAACTGATACACAGTATTAATAATCACCTGACAAATCTAGGACAATATAACAAAATACAGAAAAATCTACCATGACTGCTCAGAATCCTTTAAATCTTCTCTCTGTGCTACAGTTGTATAGTCCCTTCAATTCATAGCTGATTGGACAGTGACAAGGTCAAGAGATGCATAAAGGGGGATAGGGGGTCACTATCAGGTATAGGATGGATTACACTTGCCTGAGTGAGCACTACAGAACTTGGAGGAGTCTAACACGCCCCTGGACTTCACCAGGGACCCCCCCAAGGAGGTTTGGTCTTAGCTGCTAGAGACGTACAGGTCACGGTTCTCCAAGTCAGTCACTGGCGAAGCGTTGGTGAAATACAGGAGTAGTCAGACGAACCTGGGTCCATACCAGCCGAAGGATGCAGTACAAAATCAGAACCAGAGGATAGTCAGAAAGGCCAAGTTCAAACCAACGGTGCAGAATGGAGCCAAATTGGAATAGTAAAGCAAATTCAGACAATGTGGGTTAGGAACCAGGAACGAGCAGGAACAGAATCCAGAAGGAGTGGTAAGACAAGCCGGGTCAGAACCAAATAACCAATAACACAAGGAGAGCGCTGGAGTAGAGGAGACCTGATTCTCTGGCTCCCTAATGGTGCCATAGTAGGTTTATATAATGGCAGGCTAAGGCTGATTGGTTCCCTCCCCGACGGTCAGTGGTATCAATGACTGCAGGCAGATAATCAAGAGAGTCCCCGCTGCCTAGCAACGAGGATGCGAGGAGAACGTTGGTGCGCATGCGCACAGCAGGAGAGATTCTAGCTATGATTTATTTAGTACATTCTACAAAATGACAGCTAGAATCTGATTGGTTGCTATAGCCAACATCTGCACTTTTCAAACCCACTCTCAGCTTGATACATTTACCCCCTAGTGTGTGTTTTGTTAGGGAATTTAGATTGTAAGCTCTGCTGTGGTGGGGAGTGCCAGGAATGATTACATATTCTCTCTACAGCACTGGATAATTTGATTGGTATTATGTACAGAAACAATACTGATAGGCGGCTGTGTAATACTCCCCACTACATACTTTCCAAGCCTGGTATAAATGTTATTGATTATATGAAAAATCTGAAAACTAGTTTAAAATTACATTTTCTGAACAAGAAAATCTATAAAGATAAT
Organism: Mixophyes fleayi; assembly: GCF_038048845.1. Classification (NCBI taxonomy): domain Eukaryota; kingdom Metazoa; phylum Chordata; class Amphibia; order Anura; family Limnodynastidae; genus Mixophyes; species Mixophyes fleayi. Next base: position 342,709,569 of record NC_134403.1, on the reverse strand, counting down.
GTGAAGATAAAAAAATGTAAATGTTTAGATTATATTATTTATCTAGTCTCAGAACATGTTTACTGGAACCAGATATAAATAATTTGCAAATCAAGTAGACAAAAATAAAACTTTTGGTACAATGTTGTAATTCATTTTTCAAACCAAACCATGGGACATGCGCTCATCTATAACATGAGATG